>NC_079209.1:53736851-54036851 GCF_026745355.1 Beta vulgaris subsp. vulgaris
GGGGAAACCCCCCTGTAACCACTTACTTCAACATAGTAGGCCGGGGAAACCCCCTGTAACCACCTACTTGTAGGCCGGGGAAACCCCCTGTAACCACCTACGAAAGATCATATTGGCCATAACAGAGTCCCTAGTGTGCACACCCCTTCTACTTGGATCACATCAAGATAGAAGGAAGACAGTAACAGAATAATCAGCATAGTAACCAGAGAACCTGTAGGGGCCGCTGAACCACTCATACAGGGCAACCTGTTCATCATTTCCCTCCGATATTTCACTTTACGTGATTAGCATCTTTTAATTCACGTCATCACATAATTCACATATACATTTACGTCATCTTATTCAATTACGTCATCTTATTTAATTACGTCATCTTGTTCAAACCAGTGTGAACATATTCAATCCATCATAATCTCAATCCATTCATGGAGATTTCAATAACTCATTTCATATTAACAATCACTTGAGTTTATTTATCGTTTCAGATTCATAATTATTTCATCATCACAATTTCTTATCAATTCAACTTCCATAAAAACTCAATATTAATAACAATAATATTCATGAATAAAGTAATAATAATAACAATAATAATCATAATAATAATAATATAATAATAGTAATGATATAATAATAGCCATAATAATTGTAATAATCATAACATTAACCGATTTTAATAACGTTATAAAAACATCGTAGTCATATCGTACTTCGTCCATCGTCATTATTCGTAATTCATAATCCTGAGTCGTTGTCCAATTTGTTCTTCGTATTTATAAACCTCATTAAATCGATAATTCATAAATATAGTCCATACTTATAAATTTTATAAGCACATAAACATCACGTAATCAATTCGTTTAACACTAACGGGATCTATGTTTAGATGGACATCGAAGATTACCTCGTGACGCGTGCCCAAAGCTAAGTTACGAACGTGTTAGCGCTCTTGATAGTCCTTGTCTACGAAATCGGAGTCTACAATATTAACGAGATTTAAGTTAGTTCCTAAATAACCCCTTTTTATAAAGTAAACAATTTAAATAGTTCAAATAACTTTAAAGAAATTCTTAATGAACTTAAGAGATTTTATAAAGTTTTATAGTATTCACACTATATATGGAATCATTTTAAGTATTCATAAAATTACTTCAATCCTAATTTTATTAACTTAAACAACTATTTTAAACATAGAAAAATAACTTTATATTACTCCTTGTTTTAATTTAGAAAATCAGAAAACATTATCAAGTTTGTAAAAGATTAATAAAATACACTAATTAATTAATGTAGCTAGTTTAGGAAGTTTATAAGTTTTAGTTTCTTTTTTTTTTTTTTTTTTTTTTTTTTTTTTTTAAAAGAAGGTAAAATAACAAAAATCATTTAAAAGGGAAAGGGGTCCTTTTTACTGACTCAAAGAATCAGTTTTATAAAACCAACAGAGAAACCAAAAGAAAAGAACGAAGGAGGGAGAAGGCAGGGGAGGCGACAGAGGGAAGGGAAGGAGGGAAGTTTGTGGGTGGTTTTGGCCGGCGATTTCCGGCGGAGTTCAGGCGAGGGAAGGCAGGCGGGGTCGAGGGGGCTGTGCGACAGAATGTCGCGACAGAGGGGCGAGGGTCGCGAATGGGGTGGCTGGGCTCAGCGAAGTCGCGAGGGCTGCGAATGGGTTTTTGTCGCGGTGGAGATGACGCGTTTCAAGTGGTCGGATTTTCTGGGTTGGTGGTTCGAAGGTTTTCCGGTGGTTTGAGATGGTGGAGGAATGGTGGGTTTTGAATTTCTTTTATTTTATCTTTTAGAAATCAGAATTTCAGAAATTAAAGAGGGAGAGAGAGAGTGAAGCAAACCTTTGAAGTGGTTTTGCTTGAGGAATCTGATGAGAATGAAGTCAGTATTTATAGAGGGATTTGGTCAGAAATTTTCAAGCTTGGTTAAGTCCCCATTAATGGAGGCTATGGTGTAGGGAGGTGAAGCTATCCCCTAAAATCTGATATTAGTTGGGAAGATTAAATTTTTACTGACAAGTATTGCAAGTTGCTGAACTAATATAATTTACTGTTGAATTGGAAGGAAAGGGAGGATGGAGGAAGGATGGTGAAAACTGATTTTCACTTTCTCCTTTATTTATTTTGTTTTAATTTACCTTTTTCTTTTTGGTAAATGACACATGGACTTGGACTATGGACTAATGTTTGGGCTTGGATTACCAATGTGGATGGACAACGAACCAAGGTATCCATAAATCAATTTAAAGAGTTTGATAATGAAATGGATAATAAGTAAGTGATTTGGTTGAAACTTGTTAAAAATAAATCGAAACTAAATGAAATTATTATTTTAATAAACGTAGTTAACAATGAAATCTCATTACCACAAAATAATTTTTTTTTTAAGCGAAAATAATGTTAAATCTTAATAAATAATAATAAAATAATCTTTGAAATTTGGGGTATTACATCTACTCCTCCTTAAAACAAAGTTCGTCCTCGAACTTTAAGGTTAGATGTTTAATGTTAACGAAACATTATCTTTGCGCTTTGTTAGTATTACATTCAGTCCCCCTTAAGGAGTTTCGTCCCCGAAACTCAATAATCGTACCTCAAAAAAGAGTTCAGGATAACGCTTTTTCATGTCGTCTTCTGTTTCCCACGTTGCTTCCTCGGTTTGATGATTAGACCACAAAACTTTGACTAACTTTATTGCCTTGTTTCGGGTGTTTCTCGTTTTGGAATCAAGGATTCTAACAGGACGTTCTTCAAAAGTGAGGGTTTCGTCTAACTCAATGGTTTCAGGTTGGATAACATGGGAGGGGTCAGAGATGTATTTACGAAGTTGAGACACATGAAAAACATTATGAACTTTGGCTAAATCTGTAGGTAAGGCTAACCTATAGGCCACTTGTCCAATTCTCTCCAATACCTCATAAGGTCCAATATAACGAGGACTTAGCTTTCCTTTCCTACCGAACCTCATTACTCCTTTGGTTGGTGAAACTTTCAGCAACACTTTCTCTCCAACTGCAAACTCCAAATCCCGTCTCCTTTGATCGGCATACGATTTTTGTCGATCCTGAGCTGCTTTCATGCGCTCTTGAATCAACTTCACCTTGTTAGTAGTCTCTTCTATCATTTCTGGTCCTAAATTCAACGACTCGTTCACATCGCTCCAACATATAGGACTCCTACATTTTCGTCCATACAATGCCTCATAAGGTGTCATTCCTATGCTCGAGTGATAACTGTTGTTGTACGAAAACTCAATATACATCAAATGATTATCCCAATATCCTCCGAAATCCATCACGCATGCTCTCAACATATCTTCCAAAGTCTGAATTGTTCTCTCTGTTTGACCATCTGTTGCCGGGTGGAAAGCTGTGCTGAACTTCAATAATGTACCCACGGCTGTTTGAAGCTGTTTCCAGAACTTAGATAAGAATCTCGAATCCCTATCCGAAATGATGTCCTTCGGAACACCATGTAGCCTAACTACCTCATTAAAGTAAGCATCGGCCAACTGTTTCAACGACCAAGTATCCTTCATTGCTACGAATCTTGCCGTCTTAGTCAAACGATCCACTATTACCCATATTGCATTCTTTCCAGATCTTGTATTTGGCAATCCCGTGATAAAATCCATGGAGATAGATTCCCATTTCCATCCTGGCACTTCCAACGGTTGCAATTTTCCTCCAGGCTTCATATGCTGTATTTTACCTTCTGGCAGGTTAAACATTTTGCCACAAAGTCGGCTACTTCTTGCTTCATCCTAGGCCACCAGAAGTGCTTCTTCAAATCCTTATAAAGCTTATCTCCTCCTGGATGTATAGAATACGGCGAACTATGAGCTTCCCTTAGGATTCTCGTCTTGAGTTCCTCATCTTGTGGCACACACCATCTCTGTTTATACTTTGCAACGCCATTTTCATCGATCTCGAATTCTGGTGCTTGACCACTTTCTTTCATCCCTCTTAACTTACTCAACCACTTATCGGAGCTTGCTTCTCTCGAATCTCCTCAAATATGTCCGGTCCAACAGTAAGAGCATTCAATTGAGCTTTCACATAACCGGGTTCTACTACTTCCAAATTCAATCTCTTGATCTCCTCACACAGATCATTTGCCAAAATCAGCACATTTAGCGAATGAGCGCTCTTCCTACTCAACGCATCTGCTACTTTGTTCGCTTTTCCTTCTTGATACACTATCTTCAAATCATAGTCGTTTATAAGCTCTAACCAACGTCTTTGCCTCATATTCAACTCCTTTTGCGTATACAGATACTTCAAGCTCTTGTGATCTGTATAGACTTTACACTGCACTCCATACAAGTAATGTCTCCAAATTTTCAACGCAAACACGATCGCCCTAACTCCAAGTCATGAGTAGGGTGATTTTGCTCATGCGGTTTGAGTTGTCTCGACGCATAGGCCACTACTTTGCCATGCTGCATCAAAACACACCCAAAACCTTTCTTCGAGGCATCACTATAAACTTCAAATCCTTCTACTCCAGAGGGCAAGTCAATACCGGGGCTGTTGTAAGTCTTTTCTTCAACTCTTGAAATGCTTTCTCACACTTATCATCCCAATGAAATTTTGTTGTTTTCTTCATCAGGTTAGTGAGAGGTTGGGCTGTTCTTGAAAAATCTCTTACGAATCTTCGGTAATATCCAGCTAAACCCAAGAAACTCCTTATTTCAGTGACGTTCTTAGGTTGAGGCCAATCAGTCACTGCTTGAATCTTCGATGGGTCTACTAAAACGCCTTCCTTTGATATCACATGACCCAAAAAGATACTTTTTCCAACCAAAATTCACATTTTGAGAACTTAGCGTACAATTGCTTTTCTCGAAGAATCTCCAATACTTTCCTCAACTGAACCTCATGATCTTCTTTATCCTTCGAGTACACCAATATATCGTCAATGAATACTATCACGAACTTGTCCAGATATGGCTGAAAGGTCCTATTCATGAGATCCATGAAAGCAGCTGGCGCATTTGTGAGTCCAAAAGGCATGACTGTGAACTCATAATGGCCATATCTCGTACGAAAGGCTGTTTTCGGAATGTCCTCTTCAGCAATTCGTAATTGGTGATAACCCGATCTCAAATCGATCCTTGAAAATACTGCTGCACCTTGAAGTTGATCGAACAAATCCTCAATTCTCGGGAGCGGATATTTATTCTTCACCGTGGCATTATTCAACTCCCTATAATCGATACACAACCTTAAAGATCCATCTTTCTTTCGAACAAACAGTACGGGGCTCCCCAAGGCGAAACACTAGGTCGAATGTACCCTTTTTCCAACAATTCCTCCAACTGCACCTTCAATTCTTGCATTTCTGCAGGTGCCATTCGGTACGGAGCCTTAGAGATAGGTCCTGTTCCCGGGACTAAGTCGACTTGAAGTTCACTTCTTGACAGGCGCATTCCAGGTAACTCCTCGGGAAATACATCCGAAAATTCCTTTACTACCGGGATTTGAGTCAACTCCTCATTTTCCATGCTTGCGTCCCTTACTTGGCATAGGTAGACTGGGTAGCCTTTTCTAAGGTAGGTTTGAAGGTTCAGGGCAGAGATTATTTTAACAGCAGGCTGGAAGGTTATGCCTTTATAAGATATCCTATTTCCATTTGGTCCTCTAAGAGATATTTTCTGGTTATGACACTCGATTTTGGCTTTATACTTAGCTAACCAATCCATTCCCAAGATAACGTCAAAGTCTTTTAGGTCAAAAAGAATAAGATCGGCCGGTAATTCATTATCAGCTATGACTACAGGGATATTTTGGAAGAGAGATTTACAAGAAACAGTTTCACCTGTGGGTATGACTATATTGGCTTGACAGGGCTGGGTAGACTCGAGGGATACTTATCAACAAAAGTACTAGAAATGAAAGAATGAGATGCTCCTGAATCAAAGAGTACATAAGCAGGGTTTGAGTTCACGAGAAAAGTACCAGTCACAACATTGGCATTGGTGTCAGCTTCGACTCGGCTCATGACATTGATTCGTCCACTGGTGTAGCCTCTATTGTCATTCCTTCCAAAATTTCCATTTCCACTTCCAAAGGGGCGGTTGTTCTGGTTTTTGTTCTAGGCAGCATTTCCTTCATTGGGGCGGTTTTAAGAAGTTTGAATCTGTTTCCTCCATTGTGCTACATTGTTACTTTGTTCGCATTTGGTCGATTCGGAACT
This sequence comes from Beta vulgaris subsp. vulgaris, assembly GCF_026745355.1. Lineage (NCBI taxonomy): Eukaryota > Viridiplantae > Streptophyta > Magnoliopsida > Caryophyllales > Amaranthaceae > Beta > Beta vulgaris. The sequence goes on from NC_079209.1 coordinate 53,743,055, forward strand.
TGCTTCTTGGGACAATTAAATGATTTGTGACCTACTTCTCCACATTCGAAGCATTTGATTTTCTCACCCTGACAAGTGAACCCTGGATGGTTCTTGTTACACTTCCTGCAAACAAAGTTCCTTTGGATCCTATTTCCTTGCGGGCCTGTTGTCCATAATTCTGAGTGTTGCGGTTGTTGTAGCGTCCACTATTGTTGTTGTTGTTGTTGGGCCTTTTATCGTACCCTTGGCTGTTGCTGTTGCTCGCAGGTTCCTTTCTCTTATGCCTACTTAGCACTTCTCTTTCACGCTGCAGAATTCTCTCTAAGTTTGAGGCCTTAGCATATGCCTCCGCGAAAGTAGTTGAGGTACTACCTCCCATACGAGTCTGAAGATCGAACTTAAGTCCGTCCTCAAACTTTTGAGCTTTAGTTCCCTCATCAGGAACTACAGTCGGACAGAAGCGAGCATACTCATTAAATTTCTGAGCGTACTCTTGCACACTCATGTTATAACTCTGATTGAATCTACTAAACTCATTGTACTTCTGCCTACGAATGTGCTCGGGGAAGAATCGAGCCTTAATCGCTATCTTAAACGCTTCCCAGTTAAAGTTCTCTTGAGCTTTAACAACTGGTCCTACACTTTCCCACCACGTATCGGCATCCTCGTGCAAATAAAAGGTCGCTTGGTCAACTTTCTGGGCCTCAGGCGTACCCGTGGCCGTGAAAATCTTTTCGAAGTCTCTTATCCAATTTTCGAGAAGTAATGGGTCTTCTCTACCAACAAAGGTTGGTGGTTTCAGAGAGGAAATCTTTTTCGCCATTGCGGCTTGTGGATCATCCCCATGGTGGTTATTGTTGAGCTGGTTTTGAAGAACTAATCCAAGTTTTGAGCTAATTGCTCGAGAGTCCTAAGTCGTGCTGCAACTTGTTCGGAGTTTCGGCCATTTGGTTTTCTTGACGTCTTCCTCTAGATCGTGTTAAACGTATTGCATAAGCTACCTGCGTATTCACATTGGTGTTCCCACCATTCACATTATCCTTAAATAATAAGGCTAATAAATAATAATCAAAGTTATTCAATTCATTCACTTTCCACACATCATACTCGGTTCATATACTAAAATTTCGTCATTTCATTACTCATGCACATTTCATCACATAAGAGTCAGCTTAGTTTTCATAACTAAGATATACTAGCATCATAAAACAAATAAGTTAACATTAACGTTAATAAGTCTACTACAGGTTATTTAGATTCCTAGTGGTTACGACTAGCTAAGGTTGAAGGTTTTACTCTTCATCCTCGGACGGGTCTTCATCATCATCTTCATTTTCATTTTCTCCATGGTTTTCAACGGGTGGGGTAGGGCTTCTTTCTATTACTTCATTATCACTATAGTTGGGTTCATCATCATCGGAGGTTAGGTAGTAATTAAGCCATTTGGCTCTGGCATCGAGCATCCTTTTCTCCAGGTAACTCAAAGTGAGATACCACTTCCCTTTCCACGTGTATCTTTCATAGTTTGGCCTTCCATTTTTCAGTATATCAGAGTATTCACTCTTGATTTCAGCATAGGGGCCATCATTGGGGAGAGTGTGAATTAAGACATCGGCTTGTCTAGGTGTCGTGAGGTAATCTGAATTTCCGTGACCTTCATTGAGGTGATAACACTTCATGGTACGCAACCTATAGATGTAGGCTGAAATAGACTCTCCTACCCTCATTCTTAGAAGGTAAGGTCCTTGACGAGGGGTTCTGGTGCATTTCCTGGCAGTCATGCGAGTCCTGGCCATCTAATAAAATATAAACAATTAATAAGTACCTTTAACGAGTACTTTCATACATGCACACATAACCCATTCGTACCCATACTAAACCCTTAAAATTTTAATCTTAATTCATTTCTCCTAAATATTTATTATCTTGACTTCTAATCAAATTTTAAGTTTAAACCTATTTGATTCATTTCCTTAATGTCATATTAACAATTTTAATCTTTCCCTAGTTAATCTAACTCGGCTCTGATACCATTACTGTAACACCCCCGCCGACCCGAACCCTTTTTCCATTCGAATAAACTCGGGTTTTCGGGGGAAAACGGATCCACGAGGGTTCGATCCGACGGGGAGGTGTTACCGCCGCAATTATCTCCTTGGAAACAATTGCAAGGCTAAGTTACAACACACCAACTCAAATTCATTAATCAAAACAACTAAGTAAATTGTTATTAGACATCACTAATTAATTAAAAGTTTCAGAGTTCCAGCGAAAGCTAATCATAGGCTAAGTGGATGACAACTCTAAGTGATCTCCCTTTTGTTCCCCCGTTCGATCACCCACCTGCACAAATACATTGAAAAGAGACAAGAGAGACAAGCTCCCAAAATCAGATAAACTGAGTAATTCCAACTCCATCCCGTAAAATACTTAAGTTGAAAATACTTTGTAAAATAGTATACTAATAGTTTTGGAAGTCATAACACATGTACACAATATATACACTGAATAATCATTTCATTAATTCAATTATCTCAATTATTCAAGGAGAGGAAAGAGAACGCCAGTAAGCCGGGGAAACCCCCGTAACCACTTACTTCAACATAGTAGGCCGGGGAAACCCCCTGTAACCACCTACTTGTAGGCCGGGGAAACCCCTGTAACCACCTACGAAAATCATATTGGCCATAACAGAGTCCCTAGTGTGCACACCCCTTCTACTTGGATCACATCAAGATAGAAGGAAGACAGTAACAGAATAATCAGCATAGTAACCAGAGAACCTGTAGGGGCCGCTGAACCACTCATACAGGGCAACCTGTTCATCATTTCCCTCCGATATTTCACTTTACGTGATTAACATCTTTTAATTCACGTCATCACATAATTCACATATACATTTACGTCATCTTATTCAATTACGTCATCTTATTTAATTACGTCATCTTGTTCAAACCAGTGTGAACATATTCAATCCATCATAATCTCAATCCATTCATGGATTTCAATAACTTATTTCATATTTCAATCACTTGAGTTTATTTATCGTCTCAGATTCATAATATTTTTATCACAATTTCTTATCAATTCCAACTTCCATAAAACTCAATATTAATAACAATAATATTCATGAATAAAGTAATAATAATAACAATAATAATATATAATAATAATAATAATATAATGATATAATAATAGCATAATAATTAATAATCATAACATTAACCGATTTTAATAACGTTATAAACATCGTAGTCATATCGTACTCGTCCATCGTCATTATTCTAATCATAATCCTGAGTCGTTGTCCAATTTGTTCTTCGTATTTAACCTATTGAATCGATAATTCATAAATATAGTCCTATTATAAATTTTATAAGCACATAAACATCACGTAATCAATTCTTTTACACTACGGGATCTATGTTTAGATGGACATCGAAGATTACCTCGTGACGCGTGCCCAAAGCTAAGTTCACGAACGTGTTAGCGCTCTTGATAGTCCTTGTCTACGAAATCGGAGTCTACAATATTAACGAGATTTAAGTTAGTTCCTAAATAACCCCTTTTTATAAAGTAAACAATTTAAATAGTTCAAATAACTTTAAAGAAATTCTTAATGAACTTAAGAGAGTTTATAAAGTTTTATAGTTTCACACTATATATGAATCATTTTAAGTATTCATAAAATTACTTCAATCCTAATTTTATTAACTTAAACAACTATTTTAAACATAGAAAAATAACTTTATATTACTCCTTGTTTTAATTTAGAAAATCAGAAAACATTATCAAGTTTGTAAAAGATTAATAAAATACACTAATTAATTAATGTAGCTAGTTTAGGAAGTTTATAAGTTTTAGTTTTTTTTTTTTTTAAAAGAAGGTAAAATAACAAAAATCATTTAAAAGGGAAAGGGGTCCTTTTTACTGATTCAAGAATCAGTTTTAAAAAACAAGAGAAAAAAAGAAAAGAACGAAGGAGGGAGAAGGCAGGGGAGGCGACAGAGGGAAGGGAAGGAGGAAGTTTGTGGGTGGTTTTGGCCGGCGATTTCCGGCGGAGTTCAGGCGAGGGAAGAGGCGGGGTCGAGGGGCTGTGCGACAGAATGTCGCGACAGAGGGGCGAGGGTCGCGAATGGGGTGGCTGGCTCAGCGAAGGTCGCGAGGGCTGCGAAGGGTTGTCGCGGTGGAGTGACGCGTTTCAAGTGGTCGGATTTCTGGGTTGGTGGTTCGAAGGTTTTCCGGGTGGTTTGAGATGGTGGAGAATGGTGGTTTTGAATTTTCTTTTATTTTATCTTTAAAATCAGAATTTCAGAAATTAAAGAGGGAGAGAGAGTGAAGCAAACCTTTGAAGTGGTTTTGCTTGAGGAATCTGATGAGAATGAAGTCAGTATTTATAGAGGGATTTGGTCAGAAATTTTCAAGCTTGGTTAAGTCCCCATTAATGGAGGCTATGGTGTAGGGAGGTGAAGCTATCCCCTAAAATCTGATATTAGTTGGGAAGATTAAATTTTTTCTGACAAGTATTGCAAGTTGCTGAACTAATATAATTTACTGTTGAATTTGGAAGGAAAGGGAGGATGAGGAAGGATGGTGAAACTGATTTTCACTTTCTCTCTTTTTTTTTTTTTGTTTAATTTACTTTTTCTTTTTGGTAAATGACACATGGACTTGACTATGGACTAATGTTTGGGCTTGGATTACCAATGTGGATGGACAACGAACCAAGGTATCCATAAATCAATTTAAAGAGTTTGATAATGAAATGATAATAAGTAAGTTTGTTGAAACTTGTTAAAAATAAATCGAAACTAAATAAATTATTATTTTAATAAACGTAGTTAACAATGAAATCTCATTACCACAAAATAATTTTTTTTTTTAAGCGAAAATAATGTTAAATCTTAATAAATAATAATAATATAATCTTTGAAATTTGGGGTATTACACTAATAACCACTCATCATCTTTCCAGCTCCATTTTGCCCCCCTAACTTCAGCTATAAAGACCCCATTGATTTGAGCTGAAACTCATTTCCAAAATCATAACAAAAAAACTCAAGCTTTCCTCTTTTTTTTTTCTGTCTCGGGCACCCCCGTCCATCTCTCGGTGTAACCATGCCACCACCACCAGTGCACCACATTGGTGCAGCCAGGACTCCAACCATCAGTCACTCTCGCCAGCAACCTACACCGCACCTACAGCCCGTCGATGTTCTCTCTCTCTCCTCTTTCCTTCGCTAACTCCCTTGCTTAGGCCAATTGCTCATTGCTGCTCCTGCCTTCTTGCCACTGCCGGAGCTCCGAAGACCGACGGCCGACGCTGGTTGGTTTCCGCCGCCGACCTCCCGTGCTGTCGCATGCACCGTTCGTCGGAGCTCGCCGAAGGCTCCTGCCTTGTGTTGTTTTGTCCCTGCTCCAAGTGAGCAGAGGTATAACACCTCTTTTTATTTTTCCTCTAAAACCTGATTTCAAGTATTACTAATGCAAGCCCAATTATTACCCATTGATAATTAGTCTAAGTTGGGCCTAAAAAACTGAATTCCACTAGTTAAACCAACTTAATTTAATTGTTGCATGTATACTAATTGGATTCAAATCTGATTTTTATAATGTTAGTTGAGCTACTTAATAATTGATGGGCTAATGGAGTTAAACTCAAACTGATTTAGTACTTTGTTAAGTCATGTTGGTTTAATTTTTTAAGTTAAACATAATTTTGGGTTTAGAATCTGGTTTACTTAGTTAAGTCACCTATGCTAATCTTGTTGCTTTGTTATATTGGGCTTAAGTGGTTTGTTTTGTTGGATTTAATGAAATCGCTTGGTTTAGATTAAACCTTTAACTAGTTGGGTTAATAATTATGTTGAGGATTACTTAAAAATGTTATGTTAAATTAATTAACTCCTAGTTCATATAATCTGAATGAATTTTATAATTGAATACTAGGAACACTCTAGTTTGTAAAAATGACTTTATATTTAGTTAGTTCATAGATATTATAATATATAGTGGCCATTAGATTAATGATAATAGTAATTCAAGTTTAGTAATAACCACACCTAGTAAGCTTATGTATGAAATAAATTAGTAACTTGATGGTAATAAATAAATACCACTTATTAGCCTAATTTGTAAACATATTAGAAATTAGGAATATCATGTTGTTATACTATAAGTGTTGGTTAAAATTAATCCATTTAATAACATGTACTTATAGTTTATTAGAACATGAATGTTAGGACAAGATTAGTTATCATTAGAATGACCTTATTATAACATATCCATGACACGCCGCCTAATGATACCGCGAGTGTTGATAAGTGATAACGCCGCAATATATCAGGTAGTACTACACTACTACTCCACGTCCTACTACTTACTAGTACTACACTACTACTCCTATTGGCTAATGGCTATTGTAGTAATTCCAAAACATACAAAAAGTAGAATCCAACTCGTAAACGGATGGATAATGTATCCTAGTTTCTCTCCCTATAAACTATAAATACACCCCCTCCTCCATCATAATTATCATACTCATTCATAAATCATCACACGCCATTAAAAAACACATTAACACAGTCCCCATACCCCAAGTTCTCTCGCTCTCTTCTTAGACAGTAGAAACTCCCTAAAGAAAATGGCAAAAACAGCTGCTCTCCGACCTCACGATCAATATTCTCGTTGGGGTGGCCGTTCAAGGAGCGATGGAGATTGGCGATCAAATCGTGATTCTCTCTCAACATCGCAGCCATCAAAGAAGCTTGACCAATATTCTCGTTGGGGTGGCCGTACCAGGAGCGACGGAGATTGGCGATCAAATCGTGCGCGTGATTCTCTCTCAACATCGCAGCCATCAAAGAAGCTTGAGATCTTTAAAAGAGGCGAAGAAGTGAAGGCGAAGTTGTTATTTGGAGGAGAAAACAAAGATTTTAAGTTAAAGTTATGTACTAGGGCTCGTTTAGCTCCATATACAGATGATCATGATGTGAAGAAAGAAAACAAAGATTTAGAGTTAAAGTTATGTTATACGGTTCGTTTAGCTCGAGATACAGATGATCATGATGTGAAGAAAGAAATTGAGGTACCGGAGGCGGAGTTTTACGCTGGATCGGCGTGGATGGTTTCTTCGCCTCATCCGAGTTCGCTACCTTATCCGTCGTTTTTGCTTCGAAGAAATCAGCTGATAGACAGTAATTTGAAGAAAGGGTCACCTAATAATTCACTGGTTTCAGAAAGTACTGGAGAAAATAATGGAGAACGATCTGAGAAAGTAGTATAGTAGATTCATTGTTGTAATATAATGATCATCTATCAGCGGTAGTATAGCAGCTAGCGGTAGTATAACCTAGATAGTAGATATTATTCATAAGCTCTCATAGTCTCATACTTCTACCACTCTCTATCTCTCCATTAACTCTCATGCACAGCTAGCTTAAAGTACTCAAGCACTCATACTTGTAATTACTCAAATTTATTGCCTAATAGTGGATTGGTGATCAAGAGTATCACTCGCGGTTTTTTCCCATCATTCGGTTTTCCGCGTCAACAATTCGTTTGTTTATTCTTCTTTTATTATTTTTGTCGTCATTTATTCTCATTCTTTGAGTTAATCATTCGAAAATGGTGGTTTAGATCTTTTTGGGACATACAATTATATATATTAGCTAGTATAATATTATAGATATCGAGACTAGCATATGAAGTATGTAATATTATTTATAAGAGCCCTCGGAACCTTTGAATATGGAAGAGCAAGGAGGTGAACAATAAAATGAAGAAATGACGCTTGACCCTAATGCATTATGGTTGTTTTAATACTTCTTTATTTGTGATAATATATAATATAATTCTTTGAAATATTCTTGACAACAAATTATTACTCGCTTCTAAATAGGTTTGATCATCACTCTGTATCAAGTACCATCACAAAGATTATATAATCCTTTTATGATGGACCATACACATGCTGGAGGAAAATGAAAAATCTGAGAAAATGATGAGTGGGGAAGATGAATTTTGATGTAATCCTTTTGATATCTTCTGTTGTTCCTTGAAAACGTTAATTGTTATGTTTTTATTTGCAGATAATGAGTGGGGAAGATGAATTTTGATGAATTTTGGAGCGTTTAACTGTGATTTATTTTTGGGAAATAGAGATAAAGGATTTTGGGGTGTTTAACCGTACATTTTGTGGCATTCTTTAATTGGTTGGTTTAAAGTTAACTTGGTTATTTATTAAATTTCAATTCTAAAGTTTAGTTATATGTTTTCCACTGCAAAATTCTGAATAAGTCGATACGTTATCACACGGAAGATAATGCTTTGATGATTCTCTATGTTTTATATTTGAAAAGTATTTTTGGAAAAGAGAGAATTATCGTGGTGTTACAATAATAATTTAGGTTGTTCATGCAAAACCAAAATCTAGTATTCAATTTACATAATATAATAATTTAGGTTGTTTATTCAAAACTAAACTCTAATTTCTCGTTATCCAAAACTCCTCTTATGTATTTATACATATGTAGAACTCTATATTTTAAAATATTTTAAAAAAATAATTTACATGTAACAAAAATTTACATGGCGATTTCTATTTCATAGGTTGTATAACTATATTGTAAATGGATCTTATTTCTTCAAAGCATATTTCGAGCACTATCTAATGGAACAAAAATTTAAATATTCTGAATTACGTCGCAAAAGTTATACGTGATTTACTTAATATAATAATTTAGGTAGTTAATGCAAAAAAACTCTAATTTTAACTTATCTAAAACTCCTTATGTGTATTTAAATCTATGTTCAGATTATTATGATATCTTTTATTGCTCCTTGAAAATGTTAATTGTTATGCTTTAATTTGCAGATAATGAGTGGGGAAGATGAACACTTTGATGAATTTTGGAGCGTTTAACTGTGATTTGTTTTTGGGAAATAGACATAAAGGATTTTAGTGTATTTAACCGTGCATTTGGGCATTATTCCACTAATATAAGGATTTATTTTATAGTAGTTAGTTGATAACACAATTGGAAAGTTATTTTATTCTATGTTATATGATTTCCTTGTTAACTTTTTGTGTTTTTGTTTTTTTAAATTAAAATAGTTAGTTAGTGATAAGCTGTCGTACACCTATCAAAATAATTCCCGTAAAACCTTCTAACAATATAGTAGGGTCGAATCCACAGAGAGATGGCCGTTTTAATCAAGCTTTTAGGTATAGAGAAACTAAATAAGATCACAAATATTTGAGTTAAAGGTAAGATCACAAATATTTGAGTTAAAGGTCTAAACTAATCAAACCACGAAAATCAAACTAAAAAGAATCTGGGATAATGTTTACCATGTTTATAAATATAATCTATCAAAATATCATCAACTGTTTAATTAATCAGATATCTAGAGCATAGGTTAATCCTAAGGTCGGGTCTTAACGCTCTCGAATCAACATATGATAGTACGGTCGCTCAACATAATCAGATTTGCTAATTGTAGGTAAGCCTCTCGAATCATGTGGGGTCTTGTTTGATTCGTCTTGATATGTAGTTATAGAATATCGACTTTTTATATATTTTTTACAAATACAAAGTTAGAGATATAAAGGCTCAAAGTAGTGTATCGGCATGCGTGAAAAGTGTAAGTGTAACTATTAATTTGAAAACGAGGTAGTACCACGTAACCTAATATGACTAGGAAAGTAAGTTACAAATATAAGGAAAGTCGAAATATCATTAAATGGGGCGTGCCACCTTCAAGAAGCACATCAAAAGTTATGATCAGAAACAGTCCAACTTCAAAAAGGCATAACTTCTTGGCTAGAAGTCTCCTCGGGGCGTGCCACCTATCGTTGGAAATCTCTTCAAGTCTAGTTTCCAAATATTCTGAAATTATTTGATTCTAAAAAGCACATCAAAAGTTATGATCAGAAGAGTATACGTGACTCCTTTTTCACATTTCTTTTAATGATTTTCCGCTTTGTTTTCGCTCAAACTCGTATTATGACATATTCATACAATCCTTATGTATTGTAGCTTGCTTCTTTCCAAATACTCCTAATCATTAATTTTAGCTAATCATGCTCCAAATACGTCCTCAATCCCTGAAATTCATCAAAAACAAGAAAACATATCAAATAGGAGTAAAAAAACATAACTTAAGAATATAATGCAACAATGAACTAAATATGAAACTAATGCTCTAAATGCAACCGAAATTCACCTAAAAATTATATATAAATATGACTTATCAATTAGCTTCACCTTTTCTTTTTCTATTTTCTTGGTGTTAACTTCTCTTGACATATATAATATAGATACTAATGTACTTCTAAAATTATTAAATTAAATATATTGATGAAATTGTTTGTTTATAGTTTTTCATATGTAGTGATAACATAATACATATATATTGCGTTAAGTTTGTTATTGTTATTACTATTATTAGCATCAATGCTACTATTACTATTAGTATTTATATTGTTATTGTTAGTATTCCTGATTTTATTTATATTACTATTGATATTGTTCGCATTGTTATTATTACTGTTATTATTTGTAGTATTATCATTATTATCATTATCATCGTAGCTATTTACAAACTTATATATCAATCATATTGCTTATAATAATAAATTATTTATACAAAGCTTGGAATTGACCTTCTACTCGTTATTATTGTCGTTGGTTATAATATATAATATTAGAACATATGAACAGTTGTTCTACTCCTTTACTCATTATATTAGTTTTACGCAGTTGATTAGTCGAAATAAGAGTTGACTACACTAGTGGAAAAAATCCTATTTGTCACTTACTAACAGATGCGGTTTTTACAAAACCGCATCAGAGAATCAATTAAAAAAATATTAAGGAAAGCCGGCAAGAAAATCTGATGCGGTCCTCTTGTGGACCGCATCAGATTAAAAATCTGATGCGATTTTTTTGAAAATCTGATGCAGTTCTTACGACAGCATCAGATTTTCTTACTTTTTTAAAAAAAAAAAAACCGGAAACCCACCTCACTCAACTCACTCAACCCTTGGCCCATTTACTTTCACCATAATCCTCTCCTCTCTCTTCTCACTCAACTCACTCAACCCTAATTCTCTGCCCTTTCTCCTCACCCAAATCAACCCTAATCCTCTCCGCTCTCTCCCCACTCCGCGGCGCCCCCTCTCTCTCCTCACTCCACCAACATCGCCCCCCTCTCTCCTCACTCCACCCACATCGCCCCCCTCTCTCCTCACACAACTCAAGCCAAATCCTAACCTTCGACAGCATCGTTGTCTGCACGAGTCTTCAAGAACCCCTCGAGTCTTCACGAACGTCGTTGTCTACACGAGTCGAAGATGAATCAAGGACGAAACGAACGTCGAATCGAAGACGAAAATTTAGTTGAATCTAGAAAGGTTTTTTTCGTTTTATATTTTAGACGAAAATTTAGTCGGATCTTTAATTTACATTTTTTTTCTTTTCTTTATTTTTATTTTTGTAATTTTCGTTTATTTTCTGTAATTTATTTTTTTAGTTAGATCTAGTTCCTTTTTTTTTGTAATTTTTGTTTCGTTTATGAAATTTACGTTTTTTAGTTTGATTTTTTTTCCGTTCATTTTCATATGTATCGTTATTTAGTTAGATTTAGTTTATGTAATTTATATAATTTTCGTATGTATTGTTATTGTATATATATGTATATATACATTTTGGTTTTATTATATATATGTGTGTGCGTGTGTGTGTGTGTGTGTACCTTTGTGGTACACAAGCTTCAAAAAAAATTTTGTGTACTTGTGTGTGTGTGATCATACCCGTAAATGGATCGACATGTAAATGGAACGCTCAAACCTGTCCGGCATCCGACAATCCCATGATTCAAATGTGATTAACACAGTTGAACAATACATGACCAATTACGACTTGGGGCACTAACTGTCAGAATCCTGACTTGTCCGGGCCTGACCTGGTTCGTTGTGGATATACCTAGAACCTATTTGGGAAACTTTTTTGACACCTCTAATTAAACATATCACTTATTAATAGTCTTAGTTATGAAACCATGCTTTATATATGGTTGTGGTCTTTGTGAAGATATTAACTATCAATAGAATTCATTTCAGATGGATTGGTTGTGAAGTCTTGGTTTGTCTGTTCATTTCAGATTTATTTGGTAGTGTGATAAGTCTGTTTATTAGTGAATCTCAAAATTATATGAGAGCATCATATTGATCCTTCTGGACCTCTTCAATATCATGTATGATGCATTTATTTTACCTAAATTTACCTAAAACAAACCTAATAATTTATTAGAATTAGTTGGACCTAATTAACGACCATGATTCTTTATTTTAAAACTTAGACGTTATTATTATTGTTATCATTATTGAGTTTTGTCAGAGGGCTCTCCAAGGAGTGAAAATAGAGAGCTACTTCTTAGTTTTTAGCCAACAAAAGTGTCTCTTAAAGAATACACCATCAAGGAAAAATAGAATATCTTTTCAATGCCCCAAACCATCACTTGGTGACACATAAAAGAAATCAATGAGTTTCATTACTTGACATGGGATAGGGACGACAATTAATCTTGGACCTAGCCTAGATCCATGGATCCCTAAAAGTTGGACCCGATGGATTTGGTGCTCGGATCGCGGAGGCAATTCGATCCGTTTTAAAAAAAAATATATTGTAGTTTTACTCTTTTATATGTTAAACTCCTTCACGTTCTTTTTAATCTCCTGCTCTCTCCCCTATGTCAAAACCCTAATAACTCACTCTCGATTGATCTTACACCTCCCCTTATCTATTTCCTCTCTCCAGCAGCAACTACCGCACAACACCCCTTTACCGCCGATGACTCTCCACCAGCACCACTACCCCTTTAATCTATCCACCACCCTTCTCAACTTTCTCACCCACAAACACCCTTTCTTTTCCAGTCTCTCTCCACCAGCACGCAACGCTGCGACGCGCACCATTATCTCCACCATCGTTGCCACCAGTAGGCATGCATCTCACCACCTGTTCGATGTAGATATGAGTATCACTCAATTGGTCTATCTACTGCCTACATCTCATAATAGTCTGAACACTTCCCTTTTACGTTTATCCAAAATTAGTTTGAAAACTTCTCTTTTTTGCATGGTACCACTATCACTATATTATTTGGTTTACGCTCTTTTTGCCCACACTCTATATTTATTACTATAAAGTTACTCAACTTTCTCTCTTTTCTAATAAAAATACCCCCACTAACTCCTATCATATCTAATTTTTTAATACAATAATATTTGATAACTACACTATAATTTATGACAGCCTTAAATTACATGTTCCAACAAGTGTTCAGATCATTGTGGGACAGAGGGAATACTAAATACGCTCTACTATGTTGGTCAACTTTGATGTCAGGACAAATAACGCTTGATGGAACTATTATGTAGATTGGTTCATCAATTTGTGCTTATTACACATTATGTGTAGATCTACATGTAATATCCAAAAATTTTAAACATATTTAATAACATAATAAAGAAAGTTAAATTATTCACTTAATAATTATTTTAGTTAAGTAAATCTAATTATGAATTATTTTTGAGCTTTTAAATGAACTAAATTATTAATAAGTTTTGTCGTAGGAAGTAAGATTATCAAAGCTAAAAAAAACCATTAAGGACTGGGTCTAACAAATTTATACAACAAAAACTTGTCACAACTTCAATAAGAGAAATTAATATAAAATAAAAAAGGAGGAAAACTCCCTAAGAAAACCCACAGTCAAACCAACCACCCCCCCATTCTTCCATCTACTCCCCTCTTTGTTCCCTACTCTAACCTCCCCTATGTGAACCACCACTCATCATCTTTCCACCTCCATTTTGCCCCCCTAACTTCAGCTATGAAGACCCCATTGATTTGAGCTGCTCCTGCCTTCTTGCCACTGCCAGAGCTCCGAAGACCGACGGCCGACGCTGGTTGGTTTCCGCCGCCGACCTCCCATGCTGTCACATACACCGTTCGTCAGAGCTCGCCGAAGGCTCCTGCCTTGTGTTGTTTTGTCCCTGCTCCAAGTGAGCAGAGGTATAACACCTCTTTTTATTTTCCCTCTAAAACCTGATTTCAAGTATTACTAATGCAAGCCCAATTATTACCCTTTGATAATTAGTCTAAGTTGGGCCTAAAAACTGAATTCCACTAGTTAAACCAACTTAATTTAATTGTTGCATGTATACTAATTGGATTCAAATCTGATTTTTATAATGTTAGTTGAGCTACTTAATAATTGATGGGCTAATGGAGTTAAACTCAAACTGATTTAGTACTTTGTTAAGTCGTGTTGGTTTAATTTTTTAAGTTAAACATAATTTTGGGTTTAGAATCTGGTTTACTTAGTTAAGTCACCTGAGCTAATCTTGTTGCTTTGTTATATTGGGCTTAAGTGATTTGTTTTGTTGGATTTAATAAAATCGCTTGGTATAGATTAAACCTTTAACTAGTTGGGTTAATAATTACCCGTCTCAAATTAGGGGCAGAAAGAATTTCAGTCACAAATCTGCGCCGGAAATAAAATTGCGACGAGGTCTTTAGTGATGGAAAAAATAAGTCGTTAATCCGTCGCAAAATACACACACACACACACACACACACACACACACACACACACACACACACACACACACACACACACACACACACACACACACACACACACACACATATATATTGATTTATCAAGAGTCCTTATACTAACTTATAATCAATAGAGTATTAGAGTGGTTTTACAATTATTTTGATATCTTCTGTTGTTCCTTGAAAACGTTAATTGTTATGTTTTTATTTGCAGATAATTAGTGGGGAAGAGGAATTTTGGAGTGTTTAACTGTGATTTATTTTTGGGAAATAGAGATAAAGGATTTTGGGGTGTTTAACCCTGCATTTTGTGGCATTCTTTAATTGGTTGGTTTAAAGTTAACTTGGTTATTTATTAAATTTCAATTCTAAAGTTTAGTTATATGTTCTCCACTGCAAAATTCTGAATAAGTCGATACGTTAGCACACGGAAGATAATGCTTTGATGATTCTCTATGTTTTATATTTGAAAAGTATTTTTGGAAAAGAGAGAATTATCGTGGTGTTACAATAATAATTTAGGTTGTTCATGCAAAACCAAACTCTAGTATTCAATTTACATAATTTAATAATTTAGGTTGTTTATTCAAAACGAAACTCTAATTTCTCGTTATCCAAAACTCCTCTTATGTATTTATACATATGTAGAACTCTATATTTTAAAATATTTTAAAAAATAAATTTACATGTAACAAAAATTTACATGGCGATTTCTATTTCATAGGTTGTATAACTATATTGTAAATGGATCTTATTTCAAAGCATATTTCGAGCACTATCCAATGGAACAAAAATTTATATATTCTGAATTACGTCGCAAAAGTTATACGTGATTTACTTAATATAATAATTTAGGTAGTTAATGCAAAAAAAACTCTAATTTTAACTTATCTAAAACTCCTTATGTGTATTTAAATCTATGTTCAGATTATTTTGATATCTTTTATTGCTCCTTGAAAACGTTAATTGTTATGTTTTTATTTGCAGATAATGAGTGGGGAAGATGAAATACTTTAATGAATTTTGGAGCGTTTAACTGTGATTTTTTTTTGGGAAATAGACATAAAGGATTTTGGAGTATTTAACCGTGCATTTGGGCATTATTCCACTAATATAAGGATTTATTTTATAGTAGTTAGTTGATAACACAATTGGAAAGTTATTTTATTCTATGTTATATGATTTCTTGTTAACTTTTTGTGTTTTTGTTTTTTTAAATTAAAATAGTTAGTTAGTGATAAGCTGTCGTACACCTGTCAAAATAATTCCCGTTAAACCTTCTAACAATATAGTATGGTCGAATCCACAGAAAGATGGTCGTTTTAATCAAGCTTTTAGGTATGGAGAAACTAAATAAGATCACAAATATTTGAATTAAAGGTCTAAACTAATCAAACTACGAAAAGCAAACTAAAAAGAATCTGGGATAATATTTACCATGTTTATAACTGTAATCTATCAAAATATCATCAACTGTTCAACTAATCAGATATCTAGAGCATAGGTTAATCCTAAAGTCGGGTCTTAACGCTCTCGAATCAGCATATGATAGCAAGGTCGCTCAACATAATCAGATTTGCTAATTGTAGGTAAGCCTCTAAAGATTACTATCTCTCGATCCATGACTCGATGTTAGCAATATTTAATCAGACAATTGATCAGATTACAAGTTGAACAGTGAAAATACTAATCAATTAGAGATATAAGTAACTAATCAACCATCAATAAATATCAATCAATAATCATATCATATAAACATGGATTCCCAAAATAAGACTACTCAATCATGAAACAAAGAATAAGAACTACATCGTCTACCAAGGAATACATAACCAAACAAATCAATGAGAAAAGAGATGAAAATAATAAATTCATGAATTAATGATGAAGAATAACAACTAAGGTTTAGTAAACCTACTCCCTCCGTTTCCTAAAGATCTTTCTTGTTACTGTTACTACAGATACCAATGACAATTAATTTGTGTGGGGTGTGGGGTGTGGGGTGGGTAAAGTAGAAGAGAAAAAGGGGTTAAGATAAATAAACAAATAAAAATGGGTTAAAGTAGGAGAGAAAAAGGGAGTAAAATTGATTAATAATTTAATGGTGGACCATATGAAAGGGACATGAGAGGGTAAAAAGGGAAAAAAAATTTCAAATAAGGAATAAAGTAAAAGAGAGAAGATCTTTTGGAAACACACTTAAACGGAAAGAGGAAAGATCTTTAGAAAACGGAGGGAGTAGAATACAAAAATAACGTGATAAGAAGGGAGGGGAGAGAGAGGAGAGAATTAAAAACCTAATATCATTAATACTACCTCCGTTTCAAATTAATAGTTACACTTTCACTTTTGACACTATTCACAAATTTCGCTTTGACTATCATTTGTGAGTTATGGTTAAGAGAAAATATAGTCATGGCGGGTCTTGTTTGATTCGTCTTGATATGTAGTTTTAGAATATCGACTTTTTATATTTTTTACAAATACAAAGTTAGAGATATAAAGGCTCAAAGTAGTGCATCGGCATGCGTGAAAAGTGTAAGTGTAACTATTAATTTGAAACGGAGGTAGTACCACGTAACCTAATATGACTAGGAAAGTAAGTTACAAATATAAGGAAAGTCGAAATATCATTAAATGGGGCGTGCCACCTTCAAAAAGCACACCAAAAGTTTTGATCAGAAACAGTGAAACTTCAAAAAGGCATAACTTCGCGGCTAGAAGTCTCCTCGGGGCGTGCCACATATCGTTGGAAATCTCTTCAAGTCTAGTTTCCAAATATTATGAAATTATTTGATTCCAAAAAGTAAATCAAAAGTTATGATCAGAAGAGTAAGCGTGACTTCTTTTTCACATTTCTTTTAATGATTTTCCGCTTTGTTTTCGCTCAAATTCGTATTATGACATATTCATACAATCCTTATGTATTGTAGCTTCTTTCCAAATACTCCTAATCATTAATTTTAGCTAATCATGCTCAAAATACGTCCTCAATCCCTAAAATTCATCAAAAACAAGAAAACATACCAAATAGGAGTAAAAAACATAACTTAAGAATATAATGCAACAATGAACTTAAATATGAAACTAAATGCTCTAAAATGCAACCGAAATTCACCTAAAAATTATATATAAATATGACTTATCAATTAGCTTCACCTTTTCTTTTTCTATTTTGTTGGTGTTAACCTCTCTTGACATATATAATAGAGATACCATGTACTACTAAAATTATTAAATTAAATATATTGATGAAAATGTTTGTTTATACTTTTTCATATGTAGTCATAACATAATACATATATATTGCGTTAAGTTTGTTATTGTTATTGCTATTATTAGCACCGATGCTACTATTACTATTAGTATTTATATTGTTATTGTTAGTATTCCTGATTTTATTTATATTACTATTGATATTGTTAGCATTGTTATTATTACTGTTATTATTACTGTTATTATTTGTATTATTATCATTATCATCGTAGCTATTTACAAACTTATATATCAATCATATTGCTTATAATAATAAATTATTTATACAAAGCTTGGAATTGATCGTCTACTCGTTATTATTGTCGTTGGTTATAATATATAATATTAGAACATATGAACAGTCGTCCTACTCCTTTACTCATTATATTAGTTTTACGTAGTTGATTAGGCAAAATAAGAGTTGACTACACTAGTTGAAAAAAACCCTATTTGTCACTTAGTAACAGACGCGGTTTTGAGAATCAAGTAAAAAAATAGGAAGGAAAGCCGGGAAGAAAATCTTATGCGGTCCTCTTGTGGACCGCATCAGATTAAAGATCTGATGCGGTTTTTTTGAAAATCTGATGCGGTTCTGGTTCTTAGGACCGCATCAGATTTTCTTACTTTTTTTAAAAAAAAAATAAAAAACTGGAAACCGACCTCACTCAACTCACTCAACCCTTGGCCCATTTACTTTCACCATAATCCTCTCCTCTCTCTTCTCACTCAACTCACTCAACCCTAATTCTCTGCCCTTTCTCCTCACCCAAATCAATGCTAATCCTCTCTGCTCTCTCCCCACTCCACCCACATCGCCCCCCTCTCTCCTCACATAACTCAAGCCAAATCCTAACCTACGACAGCGCCGTTGTCTGCACGAGTCTTCAAGAACCCACGAGTCTTCACGAACGCAGTTGTCTACACGAGTCAAAGATGAATCAAGGACGAAACGAACGTCGAATCGAAGACGAAAATTTAGTCAAATCTAGAAAGGTTTTTTTCGTTTTATATGTTAGACAAAAATTTAGTCGGATCTTTAATTTACATTTTTTTTCTTTTCTTTAGTTTTTTTTTGTAATTTTCGTTTATTTTCTGTAATTTATTTTTTTAGTTAGATCTAGTTCCTTTTTTTTGTAATTTTTGTTTGGTGTGTGAAATTTACGTTTTTAAGTTTGATTTTTTTTTCCGTTCATTTTCATATGTATTGTTATTTAGTTAGATTTAGTTTATGTAATTTATATAATTTTTGTATGTATTGTTATTCTATATATATGTATATATACATTTTGGTTTTATTATATATGTGTGTGTGTGTGTGTGTGTGTGTGTGTGTACCTTTGTGGTACACAAGCTTCAAAAAAATTTGTGTGTACTTTTGTGTGTGTGATCATACCCGTAAATGGATCGACATGTAAATGGAACGCTCAAACCTGTCCGTCATCCGACAATCCCATGATGCAAATGTGATTAACACAGTTGATGAACAATACATGACCAATTACGACTTGGGGCACTGACTGTCAGAATCCTGACTTGTCCGGGCATGACCTGGTTCATCGTGGATATACCTAGAACCTATTTGGGAACGTTTTTTGACACCTCTAATTAAACATATCACTTATTAATAGTCTTAGTTAGTTATGAAACCATGCTTTATATATGGGTGTGGTCTTTGTGAAGATATTAACTATCAATAGAATTCATTTGAGATTTATTTTGGTGAGTTGTGATAAGTCTGTTTATTAGTGAATCTCAAAATTATAATGAGAGCATCATATTTGATCCTTCTGGACCTCTTCAATATCTTGTATGATGCATTTATTTTACCTAAATTTACCTAAAACAAACCTAATAATTTATTAGAATTAGTTGGACCTAATCAACCATTATTCTTTATTTTAAAACTTAGAACTTATTATTATTGTTATCATTATTGAGTTTTGTGAGAGGGTTCTCCAAGGAGTGAAAATAGAGAGCTACTTCTTAGTTTTTAGCCGACAAAATTGTCTCTTAAAGAATACACCATCAAGGAAAATAGAATATCTTTTCATTGCCTCATACCATCACTTGGTGACACATAGAAGAAATCAATGAGTTTCATTACTTGACATGGGGATAGGGATGACAATTAATCTTGGACCTAGCCTAGATCCATGGATCCCTAAAAGTTGGACCCGATGGATTTGGTGCTCGGATCGCGGATGCAGTTCGATCCGTTTTTAAAAAAATATATTGTAGTTTTACTCTTTTATATGTTAAACTCCTTCACGTTCTTTTTAATCTCCTGCTCTCTCCCCTATGTCAAAACCCTAATAACTCACTCTGGATTGATCTTACACCTCTCCTTATCTATTTCCTCTCTCCAGCCGTAACCACCGCACAACACCCCTTTACCGCCGATGACTCTCCACCAGCACCACTACCCCTTTAATCTATCCACCACCCTTCTCAACTCTCTCACCCACAAACACCCTTTCTTTTCCAGTCTCTCTCCATCAGCACGCAAGGTTGCGACGCGCACCATTATCTCCACCATCGTTGCCACCAGTAGGCATGCATCTCACCACCCGTTCGATGTAGATATGAGTATCACTCAATTGGTCTATCTACTCCCTACATCTCATAATCGTCTGAACACTTCTCTTTTACGTTTATCCCAAATTAGTTTGAACACTTCTCTTTTTTGCATGGTACCACTATCACTATATTATTTGGTTTACGCTCTTTTTGCCCACACTATATTTATTACTATAAAGTTACTCAACTTTCTCTCTTTTCTAATAAAAATACCCCCACTAACTCCTATCATATCTAATTTTTCAATACAATAATATTTGATAACTACACTATAATTTCTGACAACCTTAAATTACATGTTCCAACAAGTGTTCAGATCATTGTAGGACAGAGGGAATACTAAATATGCTCTACTATGTTGGTTAACTTTGATGTCAGGACAAATAACGCTTGATGGAACTATTATGTAGATTGGCTCATCAATTTGTGCTTATTACACATTATGTGTAGATCTACATGTAATATCCAAAAATTTTAAACATATTTAATAACATAATTAAGAAAGTTAAATTTTTCACTTAATAATTATTTTAGTTAAGTAAATCTAATTATGAATTACTTTTGAGCTTTTAAATGAACGAAATTATTAATAAGTTTTGTCGTAGGAAGTAAGATTATCAAAACTAAAAAAACCATTAAGGACTGGGTCTAACAACTTTATACAACAAAAACTTGTTACAACGTCAATAAGAGAAATTAAAATAAAATGAAAAAAGGAGGAAAACTCCCTAAGAAAACCCACAGTCAAACCGATCACCCCCCCCATTCTTCCATCTACTCCCCTCTTTGTTCCCTACTCTAACCTCCCCTATGTGAACCACCACTCATCATCTTTCCACCTCCATTTTGCCCCCCTAACTTCAGCTATGAAGACCCCATTGATTTGAGTTGAAATTCATTCCCAAAATCATAACAAAAAAACTCAAGCTTTCCTCTCTTTTTTTTTCTATCTCGGGCACCCCCGTCCATCTCTTGGTGTAACATGCCACCACCACCAGTGCACCACATTGGTGCAGCCAGGACTCCAACCATCAGTCACTCTCGCCAGCAACCTACACCGCACCTACAGCCCGTCGCTGCTCTCTCTTTCTCTCCTCTTTCCTTCGCTAACTCCCCTGCTTGGGCCAAGCTCATTGCTGCTCCTGCCTTCTTGTCACTGCCTTCTCTAGCTCTCATAGTCTCATACTTCTACCACTCTCTATCTCTCCATTAACTCTCATGCATAGCTGAGAAAGTACTCAAGCACTCATACTTGTAATTACTCAAATTTATTGCCTAGTAGTGGATTGGTGATCAAGACTCAAGAGTATCACCCGTGGTTTTTCCCATCATTGGATTTTCGACGTCAACAATTTGTTTGTTTTTATTCTTCTTTTATTTTCGTCATTTATTCTCGTTATTTGAGTTAATCATTCGAAAAAGTATGTAGATTTTGTTGTTGCCTTCCCAATTCCTTCTGCATACTTAGTACAAAATCGACATAAACGAGTGATATTAGGATTTCTTAGTTACAAGTTGCTGATCAGTTTTTAAGAATATAATAGCAATAGGATTGGATGATTTACTACTTTGTAGTAGTAGTACGTAGTTTAGAAGAAAATCCCAATTGTATAATTAGATCGAGTAATTTCATATTACTACTGTTAAGAATAGTAATTTCTTTATATACCAATCTATTTATTTATAATTTTTAAGGTTTATATAAGACTTTTAGTACAACTTCTTTTAGTACCCTAACTAGTATTTGAATCTGGCTGTGCCCTGAGTTAGTATTGTTTTTCAAATTTGATATGCATTTTTTATATTTCCATTAAAATATATTAAGGAAAACTCAACATTCTAAAGATACAAATATAATAATGTGAACACTTAAAACATGATTAAAAGTTGGAAGCTAATTTTACTTTGATTAGTTGACATGACTTGTGTACACATTGGACAATTCTAATAGAGTAACAGAGGTACCACGTGGCATGTATATATTGTCACGCACGCCATTTAATATATTTGTATAGATTCCAACTGTAGTCGCTTATGATACTTTTTTTAGCAACCCTAGTTCCAAGTGTAACTGATAAAAACAAGAGTAACTGACTAAGTGTTGAGTTAACAAGTTACTATCTATTGACTAATAAGTACTTGTTAACTTATTGATTTTACTTTTTAATAAGTTATGGTTAGCTTTTATAGGGGAGAATGATTTGGAGGTATGTTGTTATGTTTATTATTATTGTTGTGCAAATTTCTGAATAAGTCGATACGTTATCACACGGGAGATAATGCTTTGATGATTCTCTATGTTTTATATTTGAAAAGTATTTTTGGAAAGATGAGAATTATGTTGGTGTTACACTATAATTTAGGTTGTTCATGCAAAACCAAACTCTAATATTCAATTTACATAATATAATAATTTAGGTTGTTTATTCAAAACGAAATTCTGATTTATCCTTATCCAAAACTTCTCTTATGTATTAATACATATGTAGAACTCTATATTTTAAAATATTTTTTAAAAATAATTTACATGACAATCCTGGTGGCGCTTTCTATTTCATAGGTTGTATAACTATATTGTAAATGGATCTTATTTCAGAGCATATTTCGAGCACTATCCAGTGGAACAAAAATTTAAATATTTCGAATTACGTAGCAAAAGTTATACGTGATTTACTTAATATAATAATTTAGGTAGTTCATGCAAAAAAAAAAACTCTAATTTTAGCTTATCTAAAGCTCCTTATGTATATTTAAATCTATGTAGAACTCTATTTTTGTAAAAGATAAAAATAAAATATGATGACATGACAATCCTACATGGTGCGCTCTATGCACCCGAAAAGTTCCTCTTTTATATATAATTTTTTAAGTTAAACATAATTTTGGGCTTAGAATCTGGTTTACTTAGTTAAGTCACCTAAGTTAGTCTTGTTGCTTTGTCATATTGGGCTTAAGCGAACTGTTTTGCTGGATATAATTAAATAACTTGATTTAGATTAAACCTTTAACTAGATAGTTGGGTTAATAATTATGTTGAGGATTAGTTTAATATGTTATGTTAAATTAATTAACTCCTAGTTCATATAATCTGAATTTTATAATTGAATACTAGGAACACTCTAGTTTGTAAAAATGACTTTATATCTAGTTCTTAAGTATTATAATATATTAGTGGACATTAGATTAATGATAATAATAATTCAAGTTTAGTAATAACCACACCTAAGATTATTTATGAAATAAATTAGTAACTTGATGGTAATAAATAAATATCACTCATTAGCCTAGTTTGTAAACATATTAAAAATTAGGAATATCATGTTGTTATACATGAGTGTTGTTAAAATTAATCCATTTAGTAACATGTACTTATAGTTTATTAAAACATGAATTATAGGACAAGATTAATTATCATTAGAATCACCTCATTATAACTTGTATATTTAAAAGATGTAAAACATAGGTTTTATTAGAACCTCATTAAAGGAGAATAAGAATTAATATGAAGTATGAACTTTTTCTAAAACGCCACTTAGTTAGTAACAAATCTTGCTTTTTAATTTTTTATTAGATTAAAAGAAGGAACATTACAAGCCTCCCACGGCTCTCCAGAAAACTTAACTACGATATCAGGTAATGTCTTCTGCTAACGCCCACAATCCCTTTCTAATGATGTTTTATGGTATTTCACACTACGCCGTTGATGTATGGATTGTGGGATATGAAAGGTTTTACGAATATGATGATTTTCGATGATATGAAATAACATTGATGTTTATGAAAATATGAGTATGATAACACTATGATTTTAATTATGTTTTATGATTCCGATTACAATGATGTAATGTAATTATGATATGTAAAAGAAACGAGACATGATAAAGTAAAGTGAAAGATGGTTCTTGGCAATATATGGGCAACGAAAATGTCACCTATGATGTGGCGGTCGCCTTTTTGTGGGCACCGAAAGTGTCACTTATATTGTGGTCGTCATTCTGTTAAAATGTGGGCACCAAAAGTGTCACGTTGTGGCCGCCTTTCTGTGTGTTTTTGGGGAGACGTCCCTTATGTCATACTCGCCAAGTTAACAATATGATAAAGTAAGATGAAAAGATAATGATGAAGCTTATGATATATTTATGAAATGATCAGATATGTTTATGAAATGGTTTACTATTTATCTCCTCCCTGTTTGCTAACAAAATGATCTGAAATAATGTTTTACGATGTTAGAGTAGCATGTTACTAAGCCTCGACTCATGACATTTTGCCTTTTGTTTTAGGTACTGATGATGATAACGGGATGGCGTACGTAGCTGTGAGGAGTTGTTTAGTTTTAAGCTTTCTTAAAACATTTATGGTTTAGTTTATGTTAAACTATGTTAGTTGTTAAGTTTCAACTTTAGTCTTTATTAAAGGGACAAATTATGATGCTTTAAGTTATAATATGTTTAAGTTATGAATTTATGTTTGCCTTGTGCTCTCCAATCGGGAAGTACGGCGGTAACGCACCGACCTTCTAGGTTCCGCTGCTAATGACCCGTTAATTAACCTAATAACGATTATTAGAGGTCGGGGCGCTACACTACACCTGTTATTTGTATAATTCATTGTTCTAGTTGCATATTTTCAACAATGTTCTTGTTGTCAATTTGTGATTTTATTGAATTGAATTTGTTGATTTGAAGATGTCATAAAGTTGGTGAATTTAATTTCAAGTTTGTGGTAGTTGTTGAATTTTTTGTTATTTTGAATTGAATTTTTTTATTGACGGATTTGTTTTCAACCTGGAGCCGTAGGATCTACATTATATGGCTTTGGGGTCCTACTTATTCAGACCTGCTGGATTCGTTTCAGATTTGGAATCAATGGATAAATATGGGTCTAACATCTAAGGACCCGGTCCAGAATTGACTCGTTTACATCCCTACATGGGAATCACTATATAGTGAAAAAAATTAAATAAATTAAAGAGCTCTTTGAAGTAGGGGTGTGCAGCGGTCCAAAATTGGATAAGGACCAGCTAGACCGGTGGACTGAAATTTGGAAATTTTGTGAGCCGGAATCGGAATTTGTTCGGTCTGATCTTATTTTGCACTTGTTGGACCAGAATCTCTATCAATTTTTTTACTTGATTTAAACATATAAATTATTGATTTTAACAAAATTAATCATAAAGGCAACAAATAGTACTAGGTTTTTAGCTTTCTAACGTTATAACCGTTTCATATTTTTTACGAAAAAAATATAAACTTCATTCCTCCAATTCTATCGAAATTTTTCGAGTTTAGATCATGCTAGATCAGAAACCCGAAATCGAGACTTATGTGGACCGAGGACCGTTCAATATTTTTTAGTCTGGTAAGATTTTCGATTCGACCCTGATTTTTGTAAAGCCTTTTTAAAAAGCTTTATTTTTGTTAAGTATTTTAAATTTAGTTTTGAAGAGTAGGTTGAATAATAAGAATAGTTAAGACTTAAAAGTGTATTAAAGTACCATTATCATCGTAATCCTACATGCTTTATGGTGCTATATACAGCAAAAAAAGGCTAAATACAACATCTAAAATTATGCCTAAGTTAACCATGGTTAATTTTAATTTTTTTTAATAAAAAAAAAAAATCTCGTACGCAGGAGTGTAGTAATGCAGCAAAATACGTTACCATAAGTACTTGTGCACACAAGCCAACGTGTCACATTTATTTATAAAATTGGATGCGTTAGGGTTGGAAAAAAAGTCTATCGCATCCCCCTAACATAACAACCAGCGCCTAAAGTTTTCCTGTCAAGTTATATTATATGTTTGACGCGGCAGGGGTATGGCGGAAATGAGATTTATAGGAGGTCATTTGACCCCCATATGAGAGGTTATTAGTAATAGATGACCCCCAAAAGATAGATTAGTCTTTTAATATATTTTGTTGTATTAAATTTTTTTTCTCTATATAGCACGCCCCTTATGCTTATGCCTAACCGACAATACTAACTCCGCCTAATCACACCGCGAGTGTTGATAACCCCGCAATATATCAGCGCGTATAAACCAAGTTTTTAGGCGGTTCCCACTTCCTACTCCACGTCTTACTAGTACTACTCCTATTTTAGTAATTCCAAAACAAAAAGTATTTTAAATGTTTCCTACTTTCTCTCCCTATAAATACCCCCCTTCTCCATCATAATTATCATACCCATTCATAAATCAGGCACCGCACAACAGTAGATTAGATCGATCAATTAAATCATCACACGCCATAAAAAAAAATCCCCAATTTCTCTCTCTTCTTAGAAACTTTCTCTACAACCCTAAAGAAAATGGCAACAGGTGTTCTCCGACCTCACGATTGTTTGCGTAACCCTAACCAATCTTCTCGTTGTCGTCGCCGTAAAAGGAGTCCATCCGACGGAAATCGCCGATCAAATCGTGATTCTCTCTCAACATCGCAGCCATCAAAGAAGCTTGAGATGGGACAGGTGAAGATCCTTAAAAGAGGCGAAGAAATGAAGGCGAAATTGTTATTTGGAGGAGAAAACAACGATTTAGGGTTAAAGTTGTGTTCTACGGATCGTTTAGGTCCAGATCCAGATGTTGTGAAGAAAGAAATTGAGGTGCCGGATCTTTACGCTGGATCGACGTCGATGATTTCGCCTCCTCCGAGTTCGCTACCTTTTCCGGCGTTTTTGGCTCGCAGAAGTTTGATGGAGAGTAATTTGAGGAAATTGCTCGGAATTTGAATCTGAATCTGACCTAATTCGGTGGTTTCAGAAAGTTATGGAGAAAAATGATGGAGATCGATCTGAGAAAGTTGTGAATTGAAGATTTGATGCCGTTGAAAAATTGAGAACGATTTAATTTGGTTTGAGAAAGTTACCGATTATTGATCGCTGAAGATGCTCATGATTTTCATCTCTATCCTCGTTACGATATCATTATGGTCTACTCTTTCCTTGATATTTTTTCCAGAAGGAAAGTTTAGATTAGGTTATTCGATGTGTTCTGAAGTATGTTTTAGCAGCGGTAGTATAGTAGATTGTTGTACCTATGATCTTCTATTGTGGTAGAGTAATATTAGGATTTCTTAGTTACAAGTTGCTTATCAGTTTTTAGGAGTATAATATAGCATTAGGATTGGATGATTTAGAGTACTACTTTGTAGTAGTAGTTTAGAAGAAAATCCCCTAGGTTTTTTATGTACTTTCTTTACGAATTATGAATAAAACTCTTAGATGCTTCATTTGGAATTTGTTTTTTTGCTTATTACTGCATTGTATCATGTGGTGTCTTTTTCATTAGTTTTGTGTTTTCCATTTGAGTATACAGTGTCACATGACATATGGTTCATTGCAAGAGGTGGTTGTTGGTGATGGTTAGATTGTATCGGCTTGTTGGTTGGTGCAGATGTCGATGAACTATGTCGATGTTATCAGGCATATAATGTTTGTGATTGATTGATGATGGAAGAGGAAGTATGTTTAAACCAAATTATGGCAGAAGCTTGCATTTCAGTTTTTCATTGTTTGGTTTTGGAAGGTTTTCATGGTACCCTGTATAGAATTTGTTCTTGTAATGTTGGATGAATCTTGTTGTTTGGGTTTGTTTGGTATCTGAGTTGAACATTTTTCTACTCTTTAGCTTCTGAAGAGGCATTGAGATGATGTTGATTTACTTATGTATATTGATAATTTGTTTTTTGGAACAAGTATATACAGAACAATTGTTTTCTGAAGATTGGCAAAAGGAGAGCTGCTGAAGTTAGTGGTACTACTTTTGTATAGTGCCTCAGAGCTTATGTTATGTTTTCTTACTTATTTTGGTTGCTTTGGTATTACTGTGTATGCATATTGAGCATCCACTTCCTCTGCTTGGTGGCTTGGCCCATAGCAGTGCCTATCCCATAAAATTGCTAAAGAACAGAGGTGATCAGCTCTCCCTATGTACCTTACTTTGGGTACATAGGGAGAGTCTAATCCAGTTACCCCAGGAAGCGCGCAGAAGCTCTCTCCCGGCAATGAAAAAGCA
This sequence comes from Beta vulgaris subsp. vulgaris, assembly GCF_026745355.1. Taxonomy (NCBI): domain Eukaryota; kingdom Viridiplantae; phylum Streptophyta; class Magnoliopsida; order Caryophyllales; family Amaranthaceae; genus Beta; species Beta vulgaris. The sequence continues at coordinate 53,771,517 of NC_079209.1, forward strand.
CACAAACCTTTTTACAAACCCTATAACGCGCAGCAGAGCAAAGATCAAGTGATACAACAATGTCAAAGCCTTAAACTCCCAATAAGCGGGGGTTGGTTGCAAGATGAATACTGAGTGGTGCTAGATCCTTAATGGAAAGAGGGGCCTATGGACATGCAACTTTCACTTTCCCAACAAAGTTCGCATTTTCTTGTAGGTTCCCCATTCTGCACTTCTGTTCTGCCATTCAATGCATATGCCGTATTTAATTGATGTTTGTATGTATGCAGATCACTTCAAACGGCTCAGTGTTGATATCGGCTCCTTTTGTGTCTGCTTTAAGGGGACTTATCAGTTGTTGTTCAGTGATGATTTTCAATTTTCCTGAACCTGGTTCAAGACAGCACGGTTCTCGTGGATTATCCTCAGTAGGACGCTTCTTTTATTCTAGCAGGCCATGATCACGATCTTGACTATGCAGAATGAAACAAGTAGATCATTTTTCCATGAACTTTGCTCGATGTTGTATCGTTTTGTCTCTCTCTGGGTTTCTCTCCTTGTTCACCTTTGTTTTATGTGTTCTTATGATTTCTTAGAGATATATATATATATTTTTATAACTCCTCACTATATGTTTGACATATTAGAGAAGCTCTACACTGTTTTGAGTGACAGTTTTTCACGATTCCTTTGCTGGAAATCCATTAAGGTTAGTTTTTAGAATAGCTGCTCTTGTTTGATATTTCCTTTGTTTTTTTCGTGGTGCATGTTAATATGCTATGCTTGCTTGTTGATCTGCATACACAGTAACATATTCGGTGCAGGTTTTGATTTTCCAGTTTCTACCCATTGTCTAAACAAAGCTTGCATAATTGTACTGTATTGGCAGTTGGAACTCTCCAGATTCCCCTTTTTTTTCTGCAATTCTGCTGCATGATTTATATTTCGGATCTCATTTCTGCATCATCTGAAGCAGTAGTGGTAAATTAAGGTTTTGTCGCCGCTGCTTTAGCCTACCCCTAGTCTTTATGGCTCTCAATGGAGATAGAATGTTCCTTATTCCAGTATCTACAAAATCAATGTGATAATTACGCTAGGTGCTTGGTTCAATTGACAGCATCTCAGTTACTTGCTATGTTTTTTTTTTGGGGGGGGTAAATGTTACTTGCTATGTTGAGTCTTGCTTCTTCGCAAGCTTTACATTGTCTTCTCTGAAGCGTCTTAAAAAGATGCCTTTCTTTTGACATGCTTTTGATATTTATTCTTTCTTCACAAAGAGGGCATTTTCTGGTTTCTGAAGAAAGGTTATATCGAATCAGATCTATAGTGCCATGATAGACACACTTTTGGGTAATATTTATGTGTACGAATTTTAAAAATTATGCATTTGTATGCATTCATGTGCATCATATTTGCTTATCTGGATTATGTGAGCATCAATTATCACTTATCACTTCGAACTAAAATTTAGATTCATATTAATTCACATTGTAAGTCGATGCGTATTTCAAAAAAAAAAAAAGAGGATTTTGAGTCAAAATTACGGAACAATGATTTTCTTTGATGACCAGGAATATGTGATTTTGAGATTAGCAGAGTCTTGACAATGGTTGGGAAGATAACCAAGGTAAATCCCCAAAGGTATATGGGCTAGAAGAATCGTACTACCAAGAGAGAGTTCATTAACATGTGTGGAGGAATCCTTTCTTTTGTTCTGTATATATTTCCATGCCTTTTCTTCTCTAAGTACACAAAAATCGTAGGGATAGAAAACAAAATAATTCAGCAACCACTATGCAGTTGTGTAAGCAGCACCTTTTCCATTATGGTTACCATCAATTTCGGCCTCTTGAGGCATTATTCTCTTCCAAAACCAATGCTTCCTCCATAATAGGATCATCTCTTCAATAGGGACACCCTTAGTCTCAGGCAAGAACAAGCATACAAAGATTGTCATGATGGTGATCCAGCCAGAGAAAAACAAGAAAATCCCGAACTTGAGGTGACACAGGAGGGAGAGAAAAGACTGCGCGATGATGAAAGTAAAGAGGAGATTGACTGCCACTGTTATACTCTGCCCTGCTGACCTCGTCTCCAGTGGGAATATTTCACTGGGTATAGTCCATCCTAGGGGTCCCCATGACCACCCAAAAGCCAACACAAAGAGGCATATTACAATCACCACTACGACGGAATAGCCCTTAGAGAGTTCCCCATTTGTTCCTAATTTTACTCCCAAGATTATTGCCACAATCACCTATTTGATGCGTGTCAGTCACAAAAGTGTTAGTGTACAATTTAATATGAAATGACATTTGAATTTAGATTTTCAGGATCCATGTCAAATTGTCATGAAAAAATTGAGATTATTTAAGGAATGATTATGCTTGAGGAATTTGGTAGATAGTGTCATGATCCTAACCTGACATGTAATCATCAGAATTCCTCCACTTATGAGCAACACCCGTCTCCCTAAACGATCAACAGCTGCAATGGAGATCAATGTTGAGAAAGCAAGCACAGCTCCTGTTAGAGCAGAGGAATAAAGAGAGGCATTTGCACCAAACCCCATACTCTGAAATAAGACAGGAGCATAAAACAGAATAGAATTTATTCCTGTAAGGATTTGAAATGTAGGCATGAAGATAGCCATGATCAGCTGTGGCCTGTTCCTACGCTCTAGGATGTTTCGGAAGGGGTTTTTGATTGATTTAGCAAACTCGCTTGCATCAACCATGTCCTGAAACTCTGCAGAAACATTTTCTGTCCCTCTAATTCTTTCAAGGACCTTGCGCCCTTTCTCGGACAATCCTCTCTCGATCAAGCTGTTGGGTGTCTCTGGGACAAGTAGTCCTCCGATGGTCATCAAGGTTGCTGGAAGTGCCGCTAGGCCGAGTGAGAGCCTCCAACCCCATGGTTCGAGTTTTGATGTTCCAAAGTTGATCATGTTTGCTGTGAATATCCCTAGGGTTGTTGCTAATTGAAACATCATGTTCACACCCCCTCGGATATGTGTTGGTGCCATTTCAGACAAATAAAGAGGAACTGCCTGAAAGAACAATTAGTGAGTACTTTTGTATGATATGTTAGGTACTCAGTAAGGAAATAATTACTCCACTCTATATTACTTATGATAGGAAACACTGTGATACTATGTTGAGAAGCTATACCTAGCTAGAAATTAAGAAAGTTTTGTAATAATAGCCAGTTTAATAACATATTCACTACCAAGCAATTCTATGGCTTTTTAGCATAAATTTCTTTTCCATCTGATAGGAGACGAGAGTAAATTATTTTCAACTCGAAATTTTCTAAGCTCACTACTACATTTTAAGATGCTTTACTCTATCAAGCCATAACAATACTACTTTATGTAATCTGAAGCTTTGTTAAACTCAGAAATCAGAGCTACAGTCTCTGTTTGGTGTATAGGACAATATGTGTAAGATTTCTTTTCAAGCTTTTCTAAAAGCTTACTACATAGATGATTTTGTAGGTGAGCAACAGTTTATGTAAGATAGAGGAATCCAAGGGGCTGGAACCTGGTTTCCGAATCCGATGCCAAAACCGAGCATGATCCGACCCAAGAGAAGCATGGCAAGGTTCACTGCAGCAGCATTAAGAGTAGCCCCAATAAGAAAGAAAATTCCACCGCAGATTATGGTAATGCGGCGTCCATAGTTCCGAGTAACAGGGGAGGCAAGCAAAGAGGCAACCAAGCCAGCAAGGTAGAGAGAAGATGTGAAAGCAGCAAGGCCTTGATCATTGAATTTGCAATAGTTGTTTTCAAGGGCATGTTTTTTCTTCTCGTATACTCCGCGGAAGAAATGATGTAGAAAACCATCCATGGAAGTGACTCCACCTGATCATCCATAAATGAAGTCAAATTAACAACTGGATTGAAGTTCATATCAGACCAAGTTACATAGGTGGGTCATTATCCAACTGTAAGTACACATTTTACTGCATGCACATAACTCGCATTGATGTAGGATAAGTTGTGACTTGTTTCTATTAATATAGTTGACCGTGTGCTCAAAAACTTGCTACTGTTTTTCTTAGTTTATGTAGTCTCATTATATATGTGCATCTGAAAACTTACATGATGGATCAGTGAAAACAATGCAAGCATATGATGGATGATGTATAACCTGAAAATATTTTTTCATCTTAAGAAAGTTGCAAGAAATTATTTAAAGCCATCATCACTTTAACCGTTCAATGATGTTTAAGCTTTACTTGAGATATCTACCTAAGTTAGGAACAGGAAGGAATGGCACTGGGCCATGGCTGGACTATGTTCAGGCTTAGTCAGGCACGGGCCAGGCGCGGCACACTGGCTGAAGGCCCAGGCATGGCATGATATTGTATTGTGCTTCTACACGGCCGTGTCATGCGATGTATTAGAATGGTCCGGATCATTTCCATCTTTAAATGGATATGTCTCCATATATATATTTCAAGTAGACAGAAAAGCTGGTCATTGGAGAGCAAGATTTTGTGGTAGTTGACCAGAAAAGATAACCCAGTTTAAGAAAGATCAGAAATTGGTGGGTTTTTCTTCTTCTTCTTTTCTTGTGTGGTTAAAATAAGAAATGATGTTAGAGAATAACTGATAGAGTATTAAAACTATTCTTGGGACTCCAACCATCAGCTTAAGCTTTTGGTTGAGTTGCTCCTCTGACATGGTATCAAGAGAGCGCGAACCCGTGACCTTTTTGTCACGCTGGCTCTTAATACCACATCAGAGGACCAACTCAACCAAAAGCTTAAGCTGATTGTTGAAGTCCCAAGAATAGTTTTGATACTCTATCAATAACAAAGGAAAAAAGGATTCTGTTATAACTACCTAGTACCTTTTTCTATTACAGCAATTAATTTACTTTGTTGCTAATAAATTTTCATAATATCTATAATCAGACTATATAATTAAAAAGGATAGGAAAGATGAGGCTAATTTTTTCAGTGTGATGCAAAATAGCATGACCAAAAATATTGGGAGAATCCAAAAGTGCAGGCTTTTTTTACTGTTGTGAATTTGCTTTTTGGGAGGTTGGTGGGGGAACCTTAATTGATCCAACTTTATGATCATGATTGATTCTGGTTCTGGTATCATGAATCATTGAATCTAAATCTATCATATTCCTTAACAATTAAGAAAACAAAAGCCAAAAATAGAATAAAATACAATAAAAAAAATGGAAGAAGATTACCAGAAATACCAATGTCATAACCAAATAAGGAGCCACCAACAGCAGCAACCATACAAGCAATGATAACATAGGAAGTGACTTTGCCTTGATACTCTTTTGCTCTTTCCTTTGACACCCCTGTCGCCGCGATCGATCCTCCTGCCATACCTTCTTCTCCTTCTCCTTCCTACTATTACTGTTCTCTGCTCAGGTAGTAGCAGTAACAATATGGAGTATTTCTTGTGGAACTTGTCTTTCAGAAATATTACTTATTCAGTGATTGTATATATTTATGTAAGAGGAAGGGTAAACTGGGAATTATAAGATGAGGAAGGTTGGTTTCTGGTTGTTCTGTTAGTGCTAGGCAAGTAGCACATGTTTAGTCAGTTTTCAGCCTTGACTATTAGCAGGAATTCTGAGACTTTGGGGAATTACTAACTTAAGTATTTATTATGGTTGGGTGATGAAATATAGAATGGTTTAAGTTAGTTCTGCTCAACCAGCAAACTAAACTGGGTTAGATGTTTCCTAAAGAGGAAGAATGAGCTGAAATTTATAGGTGACAAGGACTGCAAGAATGAGTGAATACCAAAGAGGTATGTTGTTAGTTCCTTGTTTTTTGGGGATGTCTATTTTCTTCCATGGTCTATAGTGTGGAAACGTAAACCATCTTCTTGATCACTTATTGATTCTTCCTTTCAACTATATTGTTTCTTTAATCATTCTCTTACATTAGATAGACCGGTATATCTGGCATGATGCATCCATGCCAATTTGAGTATTATTTAATTCTTACTTGCAGGATGCAGATTATCCCCTTCGTCTCATTTTAGTTGTCAAATTTTTCTTTTTAGGATGTTCTAAAAAGCGCAGATCTAATCTTGCTTGTTGATCTGTGGATAAAAATGGAGAATTTAAACAAAGAGTGAGAAATTAAGAGAGAAAGTTCTGTAAGAGAAATGAAGAGAGGGTTTGGAGAATGAAGAGAGATAAACTGATAAAGTATCATTCAATGGAACAAAAAATAAGGAGAATAGATCTGAAGTACTAAATGCGAGAGTCAAAACCCATGTAATGTGAAGAATGAGTACAAATTATGCCTAAATTTATGCTCATGAGGATATTTTTGGAATAAAACAATTGTATTAAAATGGAAATAAAATACATGAAAAGGACGTTTGGGCCAGTTAAAATGGAATATGATAAAACTATATTTTGGGACGGGGTTGTAACAAACAACAAAAGCATAAATGTTTAGCCAAACTCAACTTATATGGGAAACAACATGGTAATTGATGTTCCCTTATTCATTGTCATTTGCTAAATTTGACAACTTCCTCATCTTAATATATTCTCATAGGGTTTGTTTCTCCTATTTCATGGGAATTAGAAAAAGTGAAAAATGTTATTATTTGTATTATAGTATTCTTTATTAATATACTTGTACGCTGATTTTTTTTTTTCTCTTTTCGAAAAAAATTATGGCTAAAAGAACCAAAGCTACATTAACACTAATAAGTAGTATTTATTTTTTGGTATATACAAGTACTCTTAGTATTTATATGATTACTAACCTTAAAACATAGAGAGGAATAAAATTTTGCATGAATCTAAATAAACCAAAATTAACTAAGAGGATTACCTTAAAATTGTTCTTACAACTAATAGATTTAGAGGTCACAAAATTATTTTTTTAAATAAAGTGAACAATTTTTCTGGACCATCCAAAAAAGAATTTGTTTAGGCCCATTAAGCTCTAGTGGGCCACCACATTTCCAAAGTCCTTTGCCAGCATGGCAAGCCTGCCGTGAGACCCACCCATCTTGAATCCTGCGCCAGCCTGGCAAAGACATTTTCACACATTTCAACACCTATAAATATCGAGCAGATCCCCATTTATTAAGGTAATAACTTCTAGACAAACAGCTTCACAGATCCCAATTAATACACATCAACTGACTTGATCGTCGGATGGGAGATCCTGGATCCACCCCAGGGTAGTCTAACCTCGTCTTGTGCAGGTCTCCCAGCAATTTTCGAGCATCCGGCCCTCATTAACCTTAATCTCGATCCATCCTACATAATACAAGTTTTTACCCGAAACAGAATCTAAGAATTATATTGAGAGTTGAGACAGAGGGAGTATTATTGAATGTAAGGAATATTTTATTTGAACTAATTAATTTTATTATTTGATATCCTTCTTAAGGCAGATCTCCATCATTCCTTCTACATCGTATTTTCAGAAACTTACTCACTGTATTTTATAACTGTTACATTGGTGAATACATGGCACACCAATGATAATAGCATTTTCTTTTTTTTGGGGTTGACAGCAATGAATATTCAATACAAGTTGACATATAGATTGAGGTACCACATAGCTGTCTTTTTACGTGATTCTAAATGAGAACTCCCTAAGGATAAGTTTTGCTCCTGTATTTTATTTTATTCTACCTTCAATTTAATGCTTCATTGACCATTTCGCCTGTTACTCAAATTGACAACAAAATTTAATTTTGATGCATGTGCTCATGATTCATGCCACACACTTGCGTTGCTTCATTAGTTTCCTACTCTATGTATTCTATATAAGTTTCTCTCATAAACATGGTTTTGGGTGTTAATAAGATTTCTTATGATAAATTTATAGATCATTCAAATGTTCAATAAATAATGAATATGACATCATAGATCATCTTATTCCAACTTCCAATAACCGTTCAACTTTTCGTACAAATAATTCCGGTTAGTCATGAGTTACGACCTTGTAAATTTTTTTTTTTTTTGAGCACCTTGATAAGAAGAAAGACCTTACTGGACTAACACCTCGTTCAGGTCAGCAACCCCACCTACACAGGTCAACACTTGATAGTAGGGCAGAAATAAGGTAATCCCGGCTTCCAAGCATAAGTAGGTAGTGGGATTTGAACTTGTGACCTCCAAGTTAAAAGGTGAGTTCCCCATCACCTCCACCAAGCAAGCTTGGTTAGTTACTTAGATATGAGGGCGTATGATCATGTGACAAAAACTTGGAAACCAAAGATATATAGTACTACTTCTGTAGTTCTATGATATAGACAAATTTGATTATGATAAAGTTGCTACAAGGCATGTTAATCACAGTTAATTTACAACAGCTCACAAAACTGTAGATAAGAAATCTATAAGAGGCAAAAAAAAGTGTGTCAACTGTACAATTATGCCTTCAGTTCAAGAATAAAAGAAGCAATTCACACAATCTGCAATCTTGCATAACATAGACTCAAGTCACTCAACGGAAGGAAACAGATTGTCTTGTTAACCTCGTTCGAACTTTAACTCAGAATGCCACTCAAGAATCCCCTGCCAAGACATGCAACATAAAGAAATCAGCATTAAGGGGATGTGAATTAACTTCATGACAGATAACAAGAACTTATCTTACCAAAAACCAGACGTATCCTTCGCTTCTCTGCAACTCAACCATGAGAATGTAATAAGCCAATGTCACAAAGATATTGAAATACATATATATAGGTAAAATGTTTATTTGATCAAATATGGAAGTTTTTGTATTTTCAGAATAAGTTCAAGAGTTACCTTGGCTTTCCTAGGAATGCATTGTTAATATCGTCAGAAGTTGGCTTCTTGTCGAATGTGGACAACATGACATACTTCTCATTTCTAGGAGCTTCATCTACCCTCTTGTATACTTCATATGGAAAGGGATAACACATTCTGTTGAATCAACATTGTCATATGATTTTAATTTCTTGCTCTATATGATACAACATATATTTTTGGGTACAAGTGCTGATTAAATTCACTAGTCCTGTCACCTGAGAGCTCCCATGATCGGATACTGAGTTCCTGCATAATAGAGAAGCCGAAAGGAGTAGCAGTCCTCAAATGATGCAGCATACTCCAAACGCTTGTCACGACCCATTGTCTTTAATTTGCAGAACAGAAGATCAGAGTGAAAAGTTAGCTACTTGGTAAACAGATAAGAGGCAAAAAGGAAGATAATGGATATCCATACTGCGATATAGTTCTTTCATTTAGGTCATACTGATCTTTTTCTTACCTGCATAACGCCACCTGAGCCAGGCAAGTCCTGCACTCAAAGAAATCCAAAATGGGAATTATAATAAACTCTTTGAACAGTTTTCCTCACGGAAAATGGCAGGACACCGAACCTTAAGTCGAGGATTAATGAGAATAACTGGACGCTTCCCAGCAGCTTCAGTCATAGCTCTAAGATCCTGCCAAGAAACATGGTCAAACAATCAAAATGAATTGTTTTAAGATTTTGAGAAATAAAGCTCCTTAAGTCCTTACATCAATAATACAATTTCCAAAAGCATTCTGTGGAGCCACTAGAATAAACATGTCATCCTGCTCATCAACCTCATCGCCACCTGCAAATCATCCTGATCATAAACCTTTCCACTGTTGGGCATGAAGGCAACATATAGATATCACAAGAGCTTAAGTAAGAAGGGTTCTGATGGTGCTGATACCAATGGAGCCTATATTGATGAAAGTCCCTTTGGCCTCATAATCACCCCAGTCCATGAACTCTAAAATTTTTCGAGTGCCAGCCAATTGTAACGGCATTCCTGCTAGTGCACCTTCACCCATGGATCCTTGGACACAAACCTAAATAATAGGTGGAAGTTAGAAAAATGATTAAAAAGAGTTGTTGTTAGAAAACTAACAAGTACACGTTTTAACAAAATTTTGATTTTGTGTGAATGACAAATACCAACCTTCACACGTTTTCCATCATCAGCAAATGTAAGAGCTATGACTCGAACAAGTTCCATCAGAGTCCCGATTCTATAGACATCCTAGTAAAAATCAGGTGGCACAATCAAGTTCACTTGTTTCTGAAAGGCGATATCAAAAGAGAAATTTTCTTACCGTAGATGGGTCCAGCTCAGGAATACTGATCTCCACCTGTTAGATAACTTAGATTAAAGGTAGGAATCAGGAAAAAACTGGGATACAATTATGTATCGTCTCATCAATTGAAAGAAAAGGCAGGGGCCAAAGAGAAGCCATTTTCTTAGAACTTCATAATACTAAAAGAGGAGCTTATATATTATACAAAAGTTGGGGCACAATGAAAGGGAATGGACAATTTTGATGCCTTGCCTTCAGCCTCGTTTTCCCATCAATTACAGCTCTCAGTGTAGCTTGCAGTACATCATCATAGAAATACTCCCTGATTTCCCTAGAATGTGGAATGTTATTTAACTTTGTAGGAATCCCTCTCCATTTATCCTGTATAAATCTAAAGCTCAGCAAGGGATCAAATATAACAGATAAGTACAAACAGAGGGAATTTCTTTTACTCCTATTCTTGCAACATCTTATTACCCAAGGAATAACCTCTAAATGATAAATACCTTGGTTGAAGAAGCAAAATTAGAACTGCTGCTCTTACTTACTGCGTTTTCTGACACAGGAAAGATACCAGCAGTGTTAATACATAAAAGGCAAATATCTTCAACTTGGAAGATTAATACAACAGGAACTCGTGAAGTCATGAAGTCAAATCAATGAGAGCACTGGCAATATGCATCCTAACTTTGCTTCCTAACACTTTGTTTGGATGCGAGGAAATGGAGAGAGAGGGAAGGAAGGAAAAGGGAATAGCAAGTTCCATTGTTTGGATAAGGGATTGGGAGAAGGAGAGTGAAGGATCCATTTTCTCTCCCTCTTTAATAAACATCGTCCTCCCAAATTGCAGAGATTCGGAAGGAAAATGGAGCTCCATCTTTCCCCTCCTCTTCCTCCTCTATCCCTACACTTCCTTTCCCTCTTATATTGCTATCCAAACAAAGTGTAATGTTTTATGATTCTAGTTGTCCTTGAAACTATAGAATCTTTTGCAAGTTCATAGCATTAACAAGGTCCAGTTCTCACCTGTGGTGGCTGCCTTCTGTTTCTCATCCTGCACTTGGTTCAGTGAAGATTTTATTTCTTCAAAAACCACTTCTTTTGGGCGATTCCCATCAATCTGAATTGCCATACATAACATTAGATAGAACTTCAGCACAAAATTTTTAAGATGTGACCTGCTAGCAGAGAAGAAAATTGCATGATATCACTTATTAGTTTACCTTGTTCGTTATTTTCATATATGTTGCTAAGACCTCCTCCACATTTTTCTTGTATATCTCCAAACGAGAGATTACCTGGAATAGAAGTACATGAGTCTATCAGGGATATCGAAGAATGTAGGGGGGAAATGACAACACCGACGAACTTTGACATGCCAGGTGCTTTCCCACACAGTAGATGTCTTCCTAATGTGCAACATAACTATCAAATTTGTCTTTGGGATTATATAAAGCTAATTATGACCAATGAATTGCTTATCAATAATAAGACAATTATAGACTCACCAAACTTGTCATTTAGGTTAGTTTCAGGTCATGTAATATCATATTTGGGTCAGTTTTTAAGTCAAGCCCATTTCAAGTGGTTTTAGAGGTTGTTCCACAGAACATGTTCTTGAGACCTACTTTATTTATTGCCCTCTTTAACACGTAATTTTTTCCTTGCTTCTTTCATCATAATTCCTTAGAATTTACATACTTGGTTGGAAAAATCTCAATCAACATTATTCAATATAGAAGTTTTGTGATCCTGATTGAAGGTAGATTGACGTGTCAATGCCATTTTGTTATGGAAATGTCGTTGTTTCAACAATCTCTGACAATATACCTTTAATAAAGATCTACAAACCTTGTGCTGTACATTAGATGACACTTTTGTTTCACCTCAAAGCACCGTAATAAGGGATAAACTGATAAAGAGAGAGAATGAGTAAAAATGATAAGAGAAGGGATGCAGAGGGGAAGAGTTGCAGTTGCATACCTTTTCCTCAGTGTCATCAGGGCGAGTGACGAGTCTTGATTTAATTTCTTCCGTCTCAGGAGGAAAGTTTTTGATGTGGTAAATCTTCCCTGTCATTGGATCAAGCCGTCTGCCAACACATCTGTTGATCAGAATTTCATCAGGAACCTGAGTATCAGGAACCAAATTCATGTAAACAATCATTTCTATCTTGGGTTTAACAATGATTTTCCATCAGTACTCACGAAAACCAGGGCTCACTCTTGTTAGAAAATAGTCTAATTAACATTAGAGGCAATAAAGTTATAACCTCTAGCACAATATAAACATCTGGTCTGATCCCCAAGTCTTCAAGACTCTGAGCTTGTGCTGAAGTTCGTGGATATCCATCGAGAAGCCAACCTTTCTCCTTCGCATCTTGGAGGGAAAGTCGTGCTCTGACCATCTACCAATAAATGAATTAAATTCTCCTCTGAATAATAGTAGAGTAAGTCTATAGTTCAGGTGAAAATTCAAGACATAAAGAGATTGGAATAGAAGCTTATACAGCTGTCACAATTTCATCAGGCACTAAACGGCCTGTGTTCATGTACTCTTTTGCTTTGATCCCAATCTCTGTCTCAGCTGCCACTTCTGCCCTCAGAAGGTCTCCAGTTGATATGTGAACCAATCCAAACTATGAACAAAGAACACCATGTAAAGCGATTTGATAGTCAAGACACAAATTCTAACTCCTAGATCTTACACTCTAGATTCGGAAGTATGATATGCAATATGCTCCTGGTTAATGTATTCTTCATTATATACCTACATATCCGTTAATTGTATGTTTTTTATGTTTATCTTATATTACTATTATCGTACATTCAATTTTGAGCTACATGTGATTTAGGGTGCAGAATCTAATTCGCATATAAAAAGACAACCACCCCGAAAGGAATCTATGAGTGAACATCATAACCCATAAAAAGAACACCTACAATTTTGTTGATGATTAAGAACAAGACAGATGTTATAATGCACCTTTTGGACGATCATTTCACATTGAGTTCCTTTCCCAGAAGCCGGTGCCCCTGAAATCATGACCTTAAGAGGCTCATTGATGGTGCAACTCACCTGCAACTTCTATCAGAAACATAAATAAAAGAGTTAAAATGATCAGAAAGTTACTCAAATAAGAGTAAGCAACTAAATTGAAGAGAAGAAGTGAATGCTTACCTTACATTGGATGCGTTTCTTAGCAGGACATTCTTGGCTAACACAAAGATGGCGGCGAAGAAGAGAAGTCGACAGGGAGGAGGAGGAGATAGAGGAAGCAAAAGAGAGGGAAGTAGAAGATTGGAAAGAGGAAGAAGAGATACAAGTAGAGAGAAGGGAACAAGATGGAGTTGGAGAAGTAGCAGTAGTTGTAGCTTTCAGGTGAGAAGCACAGTGTAATGGACTGAGAAACATAGCTGATCAGCAATAGAATGATTCTGGTGTTCTTCAGGATGTGCACAAAAAGGTTGTGGGGGTGAGAGAGAGAGAGGGAAAGAGTGGGAGGAGTGGCTAAAAATAACTGAAAACGACCACCAGGGGTATATATGGAGCCAATACACTCAGTTAAGAAGGGTCACACTTAATGCACATGAGTGCACACTGTATATGTAATAGGAGTACTTCATCTGATCCGAATCCGATCTGTGCATGTGTTATCTCTACTCTCTCCCCATCTGGCATAGAATGTTATGGTCTCGAAAATACACTTTTGACGATTAATATCTTTCTTGACGATTAATATCTTTATTTATGTATTTAATAAATTAATAGTTTGAGAAGACACATTGACATGGATTGAGAAAAAGAATACATCATTGTTTTATTCCTACATATTGGTGAGAATTTATGGTCAAATTTTAAGTGAGAATATATGCTAAGAGAAGAAATCAACCATAAGCAAAACAAATAATCATCTAAAGAAAATTGAGAGAATATTACTTCCTTTATAAGAGAAAATCACGCGTAGGCCATAACCAAAAGGCATTGTCTCAGACTCTCAATGATTTCCACGTTTTTTTACTACTTCAAAAAGGTCATGTAATGTGTTTTCACTATAATGGTATTTTTTTCCTCCTAAATTGAACAATAATAACAGTTTAGTGTAATTAGTCCCTGTAGTAATGACAAAACCAATTTGTTCAAAAATAAAGATCCCTAAATAAGTTCTTGAAAAACGACGGCATAAGTTATTTCTAGAAAAAAGATCAGAGTTTCTCTTTGTTGGACAAATCCAATCTGTTTAATTGACTAACTTTTCACTCAATTTCAACATTTAAGTACACCTTAAACCTAGATCTAGATTTGAATGGTTACTTGCAATCTACATACAATTAAACAAAGGCTAGATCAAGCATTCAAGCCATTCGTGGTCATCAATAATAGTTCATGCCTTCAGGAAGATCTGTTTAATACATAATTTGGTGTGCCTAATTTTGCAGCAAGTGACAGCAAATTCTTTTGCCAATTAGGTTAGGATACTAGGATCCAAAACTACTTTTTTCTCGCCAAACATCAAACATGAGCAAACCATAGAATTATACCCTAAATACATAGCATGCTCTACGAAAATAAGTAGAGAAAAAAACAAAACCAAGTGCATCCTTGATGTGGGAGGAAAACACCATGATGGCAAAACTAGTGTTTTCCATGAAAACATCTTTTCCAAATAGCCAAATTCAGAATCACATGTTTTCCATGCTTCGTCTACTGGGTGCATATACTGCACATCCATACACCAGAGCATGAGGAATTTCCCCCATCGTTTGTTTCGATTCGTGCTTCTTTCCTATCCCTACCAAGGGAATGAGACGAATAATGTACAAACTAAAAGCAAAAGCAAAAACAACTCAACTTCCATTTCCATATCTAAATGTCAAGTACAAGAAGTTTATCATGAACCACTAGGAGGAGGGAAAAAAAGAAGGAAAATAAGCCCTAGATATGCAAGGTTGCAAGTAAACTATGTAAAATGATGCAGGTATCCCCCATGTTGTAATCAAAAAATCATGCAAAAGTTTATTATTACAAATCTTTATCAAATTTCCTAGAACACATAGAAGAACCTGAAACGGGTAACATATATTAAAGGAGCAGACTAAACAACCATCTTCCACCAGGAAAGATACCTCTACTAAATCTGGAAGAAACCTTGTAGTTGCGATAAAAAGCTTCAATCCAGCTTCACCGAGGAGAAGAGGTAATGCACAAACCAAAACGAGGATAGGAATCCAACAGTACCGGTGACTAGCATGATGGCCAAAACCATGAAGAGTGAATATCCCAAGTAGAGTGTAGCAGAAACAGGGCCGCTCAAGCTCTTGAGGTCGAATATGAGGTAGTTGATGGAATACAGGAAAATGTAAATGGCAACTGAACCAGAGGCAAAGAAAGATTTCCACCACCACTTCCAATCCTCAACACATAGATGCATGTATGTTAGAACAAGTGAGACCTCAGCGCACACAACCACAAGCAGGATCAGAACAATGAAGAGGAATCCAAAAACATAGTAAACTCTTCCCATCCAAAGGCTAGACATGATGAAGAAAAGCTCAATGAAGAGGGTTCCGAATGGGAGGGTCCCAGCACCAAGGACTAACAACCATGAAGGGTATTTCTGAGGTGGGATTTCTCGGGGAATTTGGTTGGTTCGCACAGGGTATTCGATGTGAGGAGCCTTTGCACCAAAGTAACCACCAACCAATGTGAGAGGAACAGAGATACAAAACCAGAGCAAGATAAGAATGACAAAGAGAGAGAATGGAATAGCTCCAGTGCTGTGACTTCCCCACAGCAAGAAATTCAAGATTGTCATTATCAAAAAGGCAACACCTGGGAAAAAGCAAGCAGCCTTCCAAGAAACTGATACCCATCCCTTGTGATCTCCACAACCAATAGTCCTCCACAATCGAACAGCCACATATCCAGCAGCAATACCAAGAACCAAGTAGAAGAACACCATCCCTGTGAGAAGAGTTCCCCTAGATGCAGGCGACATAAACCCTAGAGCAGCAAACATAATTGTCACAACACCCATTCCAAGAAGCTGAATACCATCTCCAACCATCACACAGAGCAACGACGCGTAGCCAGGAGCCCGGAAGACATCACCAACAACAAGCTTCCATCCCGACAGTTCCTCATTCATTTGAGCTTGAGCCTCTTTGTCCAATTCCTCATAACGAGTCAGATCTCGGCGAACAGTCCTCAAAAAGATCACAAGAACAATTCCAGCAAGGAAAGTGATCACCATCAAGGAGTTAAGAATAGAGAACCAATGAACCTTGGCACCTTCCATTTTCAAGTAAGCATCCCATCTAGATGGCCACTTGATATCACTTTCCACAAATGAAACCTCATAAGTGAAAGCCACAGGCTGGCTTTCCTTGATTGCCATCGACACAGTTGCCGGATCACAATTAATCTTCCCAGGGTACTTATCATAGATCTTGGAATTCTTAATTGCATTCATATCATGCTGAACACTGCAAGGAACAACCTCAAAACCAACAACCATGTAACCAGGCTCTACAGGTCCATTAGCTCCATTAGGGATCATCTCAACCGCATCTCCCGTTCCCATGACACGAGCCACATTGGGCTCCTCATACTTATGAACTAAAACATTCAACTTCAAATGATTGAATACATAATAAGCATCCTGAACCTTAATCCCAACAGGGTATCCCGTCCACCTCAACAAGAAATTATCCTTCTTGGTGTATCGAATAGCGGGGAGATTATCAAGGATCAAATTAACCTGATACATCTCATCAATTCTCTTTTTCATGAGCTTAAACTCATCCGCCGAAAGCGGGCTGGTTTTACACAAAAAGATCTCTGTCTCATTTGTGTACATCTTAAACCTATAAGGTGAGTTCTCAATCCTATCACCCATAAGAAGCTCACCGAGATTCTCGGCACTATCTTTTACACCCTCCTGGGGTTTACAGAAGGGTAAACTATAATAACTAAAGGGCATTTCAGTATCAATGGAGGTCAGAGAATTCACCTTCACTGAAAGAGTATCCCCAACTACATACTTGTGAGGGTAACTACCAGGTAAATAAAACCCATTTCCAGATTCACAAATCAAACAAATCACAACTATAAAGATCATAAATTTACCTAAAAACCCCATCTTTGACCCAAAATCAACAATTCTTCCGTCGGATCTGGCAGACCCAGATCAGAAATTACCCTAATTAGCCAAAAACAAACCAGATTCTTTATAATTGCGATATTGGGTATTCAAGATCTAATAATGTAAACCCTAAAAAACCTAAAATTGGGGATTTCAACAAGTCTAAACAATGATACTACGAAGATCTGAAATCGAGAAACTTAAAGAACAGAAAATGGTAGAAGAGAAATCAGAGATCTTACTGATTTTTCTGAGAGTGAAAATTGACAATGATGCACCGACGAAAGGACGTTGTGTTTGTGTAGAACTGCGAAATTTGGAAATTCGCAGGAGAGAGAAAGAGAGTGAGTCAGGGAGTCAGGACTAAGGAAGCGTAGTACTCCTCGGCACAGTTTATAGCGTAGGTTTTGCACCTTTGATTTGCCACCGACGTGTTTACAATTCTCTGACTTGTTTGGGTTAGAATGACTGATATATCCTTATTTCTTGAGTTTTAATTTGTAGATCTAAGGGCTTTTTAGGGATTATTTAGTCTACTCCACGATATTCCATGACTATGATTAATTAATAAATGGATTGGTGCTTAATTTATGTTTCTTGGACTTTTCAGATCTTCAAGACTCATAAACTAATATAATTTTTTTTTTTGAAAGAACAAATATAATTAGTAGCAAACAAGAGACCCATTAGCACATATAGACTATAGTTTGTTATTTAGGATCTCTTCTCATCAACTTTTTAAAATAAAGTATAAACTAGTATTTTTAATTCGGACGATGCCTCGTGTAGTTACAATAATAATCAAAATTACTCCCCCGTCTCAATATAGTTGCTACATTTTGACCATAGGCACTATTCACGTCATAACTTTGACTATCTTTTACTACATATACCTAAGAAAAAACATAATCATGTTAGATCTTGTTTGATTCGTCCTAATTTGTATTTTCCAAATATATAATTTTTATAATTTTTTTCATATATGTAACTCAAGATATTGGTGTTTGAAGTTGCATCTCGTAAACTGCGATAAAGCAAATGTAGCAACTAAATTGGGACAGAGGGAGTATTATTACGGTTTTTTCACCAAATACCCCTGACAAAAAAATTTATTCATCAAATACCCCAACTTTTTTCAAAATTCACCAGATACCCCTAACTTTTAAAAAAAATCACCAGATACCCTTACTATTAACGGACGTTAGTGCTCCGTTAGCTTATATTTACAAGTTTGCCATTAGTCAA
This sequence comes from Beta vulgaris subsp. vulgaris, assembly GCF_026745355.1. NCBI lineage: Eukaryota > Viridiplantae > Streptophyta > Magnoliopsida > Caryophyllales > Amaranthaceae > Beta > Beta vulgaris. The sequence continues at coordinate 53,789,964 of NC_079209.1, forward strand.
TTTAATTAGCCCTAAGTCAATCTAATTAGCCTTAATTAAGCCCTAATTAACCTAATTAACTTAATTAATCTAATTAACCTAACTAACCCAACCCCAACCCCAACCCCAAACCCTAGACCCACCACCCAACCCAGCCACACCCCTCCCCCTCCCCTCCCCCTCCCCTCCCCCTCGCCGGCCCCTCCCCTCACGCCGCCTTTCCGGCTTTCCCCCTCCCCTCCCTCACTCTCGTCGCGTCCCCTCCCCCTCCCTCCTTCCTTCGCGGTTCTCTTTCCGGCAGCGAATTCAACAGCAGCGAAAACAACAGCAGCAGCGGCGGCCGGCAAGAGTGAGGGAGGGGGAGAGGAGGCGCGACGAGAGCGAGGGAGGGGGAGGGGAGGCGCGACGAAGGGGGAGGGAGGCGCGCGCGACGAAGGGGGAGGGGAGGCGCGCGACGAGCGATGAGAGTGAGCGAGGGAGGGGGAGGGGGCTGCCGGAAAGAGGAGCGCGAAGGAAGGAGGGGAGGGGAGGCGCGAAGAGAGTGAGGGAGGGGGGGCTGCCGGAAAACTTGGCGCGAGGGGGAGGGGGGTTGCCGGCGAGGGGGAGGGGGGCTGGGTGGGGGGTTGCCGGCGTGGGGGAGGGGCTGGGTGGGGGAGGGGGCTGGGTGGGGGAGGGGGCTGGGTGGGGGGGTGGGTGGGTTAGGGGGGTGGGTGGGAGTTAGATTAGTTAGGTTTTTTAGGGTTTTTTAGAGTTTTTTAGGTTTTTTAGGGTTAATTAACTCTAATGACTAACGGAGTTAACCGCCGTTAGTCATTAAGGGCATTATTTGTCATTTTTTAAAAAATTTGGGGTATCTGGTGAATTTTTTTAAAAGTTAGGGGTATCTGGTGAATTTTGAAAAAAGCTGGGGTATTTGGTGAATAAATTTTTTTGTCAGGGGTATTTGGTGAAAAAACCGGTATTATTACTTATAAGTTTCATAATTGATTTTATTAGTTTTTCATAATTTCCTTTCTAGTGCGAAATTGGAAAATGGAATTTATGGCATGATAAATTATTCTAAAAATAGCAATGTCAATGAAATTGGGGTAAGAGAATGTTATTACTTTAATGAAAGTATTAGAGATCAAAAGACTTTGTATATGTCTTAATAGTTACATATAATTATAAGACTTTATTATATTTTACTTTGAAATATATATATTAAACATTGAAATTTGTAGTGGATTGGTGGTTAAACTCTTACATTTTATTTGAAAGGTCATGTGTTCGAATCCTAGTATCTTCACATTGTTAATATTTTTTAATGAGATCATAAACATGTATTAGAAGCTATGGAGTCTATAATGTCAGGCATGCCAAACTCCGTGATGCTTTTTTTGATCAGCTCTAGTTCAATGTAAGTATGTTAAGCTCGGCAAGATTAAGTCCAGCAAAATCATATCTATTTAGTAAAGTTAGATTTAAGTTTAGCAAAAATAAGTTTAGCGAAAAAAGGCTATTAGCTCTTTTCATATATAGCGTGGAAAACATTTACAGAATTATATGTATTATAACCTTGCATTCCATAACTGGAAAATGAATTTTGTGGGTGGTATCCAGAGGTGATCATGGGACTCGAAAATTACAAAATCTATACAAATATATTAAAAGGCGTGCATAAACAAGAAACTGCGCCACGTGGCGCTCTTCCTATGGAGTTTTAGTTCGTGTAATCCATGTACAATAAAAAAAATTAGAAATTGCGTAGTATATGGTTTGATCCCGAGACCTCAAGTACATAACTAAAGTTTAACCACTAGGCTAAGTTGAATCTAGTGTTATTATTTTAAAGTATTACATTAATAAATGAAAATTTTTCTTACCCGGGAAATAGCTCGGGCCTAATAACTAGTTACATGTATTAGATCTTGCATTCTGTAGGTTAAATTTTAGTTTGGTCGGGCCAAGCGTGCTTTTTAGGTCTACCCAAAATTTAACCTTAATACCCGGATTTGGGTTGCCCATAGCTTTGATTTTTTTACCTAAAAAATCGGGTCGAGCTTGAACCATGGGCCGAATATATTTCCCAAAACCCGCTAATTTTCGGGCACGATCCAAGTTGATCACCTTCATGTCTAATCTATCTTTATTTTCATTTAGTTTTTTTTTATAATTAAATTCGAATTTACAACTTATTTCTTAGTTTCACGTTCCATTTTTATTTGATTTGTAGGAATTGAGTCGGATTTGGATGATATTATCACCAACGATTATAAGATCGCAAATATTCAAATAGTTATACTATATTCATTTGATTTTTATTAATGCAAACATAATTATTCAACTTGTATTGTACTTTTAACCTATTGGCGGATGCGGTGACAATAATAATCATATTTGATCAGATTGTAAATAAGCTTCACTTTATTACACTCCCTCCATTTTCTTTTGTTGTTCTTGTATTCTCTATTGGAAAATTTTAATATTTTGTTATTATTTTGAATCTTTACATAAATAATATAATATTTGAATTAAATTTCATATTAGTTTTATGTTGCAATAAATGTGTTCACACTATTTAGTAGTCATTTTTTTTACCTTTTAACACCTCAAACTGTTATCTAATTGGTTGTCTAACATAAAGTATCTCAAAGAGCAATACATGTGTTCACACTAGTTTGTAGTTATTTTACTCTTTTATCCGACCCTCAAAGTTTTTGTATCATTGGTTGCATAACATAGGATAACTCACAAGGACTAGAATCTTTATTTTTAGTTAATTTAATTTATAATGGTGGAATCTTGCCTTTTTTTGAGTTGCATTGGTTTCTTTCTCGATTCCAAATAGGAATAACAAAAGAAAATGTAGGGAGTATATAGTAAGAAAAATGACTTTCTAAGGATTTCAATTTGTTTGGTATTTTGGTCCACTATATATGTACAAGTTAGATGCTTTTTTTAAAGTTGGTAAGATGAAGGATCCTACTGAACTGTCACCTCACATATGTATAACCAGCTAGGTTTGCAGGTCAGACTCCTTGAAGGAAGGGGGATGGTAAGGGAAACTTCACTCCAAAGAGCTTCTAGTGGGATTTAATCCCATGACCTTGAAGTCATGAGGCCAAACCTTTTACCACTAGGGCAAGTTTTTCTTGGTTACAAGTTATATGCTTAGGAGTAGGGAAAAAGAAGGGATCAAACTATAGAGTAGTATTGAAGTATCTATACAAATATATTAAAAGGTGTTCATAAGAAAGTTTGTGTGTCACGTAACACTCTCCTCTAAGGCTCTAATGCAAATACTTATTTTCAAGTCAAATCCTCAATTAAAAAAAAAAATAATGTTGCGTATTTATAAGGTATCGAACACGTGACCTTTGAAATGAAAAGTGAAAGTATAACCATTATCCCAACATAACACCATTTTTTAATAATTCAAACTATAATATCATAACGTCCTATAATTATATCTCATTAGTAGTTAGATACCTAACTTTTTTATGATAATAACAAAAGATTATTATAGACATGAACTCTTAATCCAATTCCTTGAGAAATTTAAGCTATGGCTTTCATCCCCAAATATATGAGGGTTTATTTTTTAAAAATCATGCAAAGTAACAATTTGAGGTATTACTCTGGACACTCACTAGTTGTGAATTGTGATATTGAAATTTAGGATATGGATGTAAGGAAAAAAAAAAAAGGCAGGATAGTTGAGTGGTTATTCCTCACAGCTCACAGCAAAATGGAAGTAGAAACGAACAACGTTGAAAAAGTGGTGATTCATGATTGTTACATGGAATTTGCAGAGATTAGCAAGTCACGATTATTGGTTTAGTTTGTTTGAAAAAGAAAGTTTGTAGTCCTGGAAAGTTTTTGAGCTTTGCACTTTGCTTGCAACGGTCTATGGAGAAATCAGGGGAACTTACCTAGGCTACATGGTATTCTACCAAACAAAGTTGTATTTTCATAGGCAGGTGATCACCCACTCTTATAGTACTTGTACGGGGATGATTAAGTTTCATATCGGTCCCGAGGAACTGCTAAAGACCGTCATGGTCAACATATTTGCGATAGGAACGTTGACTACATCATACTGGTTTTGTCAGAATACTTTGATGGTGCTCCTAACCTGGGCCATTCTCTTATGGGCCTGGTTCTGGTCCAGTGATTATCTAACATACCTATAGGCCTAAAAGATAAGTATCGAAAGAGGATAGAATTGTATCCAACCAATAGGAGTAGAGTCTTATCTCAGTTAGGACGCTGTCGACTCCTATAAATACCCCCTGATCTGAGTCATAAGGTTCATTCACATATATTATTATACTCCACTTGAGATCTACCGGTTATTACCCTTTATTGACTTAAGCATCAGACTGTCAGAGGGGTGTTTCTCGGATAAACTCCTGAGGTTAGTTTGCATGCACAACAAGAATCCGCGCTTTTAGCGTCTGCATTTTACCGTCCGCCTAACAAACAGATGGTAAAATCGAATTTACCGTCCGCTGGCTGTCCGACGGTAAATACCGTCCGTTTTTACTAATTTACCGTCCGCCTATGTTAACAGATACTAATTACTGTCTGCTCCTTAAGTTTACCGTCTGATATACAGACGGTAAAAGCATTAAAATTTTAAAAATATATATTAAAACATTTATCGTCCGCTTCTTTATTTTTACCGTTCGCTAAAACGGACGGTAAAAAGGTCGTCAAATCTGTTTAAACAAACAAGTGGGTCGTTAATCCCTTGATATATATATATTTGTTTCCCTTGTCACTCTCTCTGTTCCTCAAACGCCGCTTCAGGCCTTCTCCATCTCTCTCTCTGATTCTCTAAATTCTAAGTTTCACCCTCTCTCTCTCTTCAATCTTCTGACCCCAAACTCTCTGAAACGCTTCTCAAACTCATCCTTTAACCCAAACGCCAGGTGATTTTCGTTTTTCTAGTTATTTTCATTTTTCTTGGTTTTGATTTTCGGCTTTATGGGTTTTGATTTTCATCTTTGTGGGTTTTGGTTTTCATTTTCGTGGGTAAAATTTAGGTTTTTAGATCTATAAGTTCGTTCATTTCGTTTGATTTGAAATATGGTTTATTTTTAGTGGGTGAAATTGTTTTTGGGTATTCCGATTTTGACCGGGTAGGGTTGGGGTTTTTTTGGTTGCGGCGGTTAGGGTTTCGCGATTTTGGGGTGTCGGTGGTTAGGGTAAGGGGGATGGGGTTGTGCTGGGCTGGGCTTTTGGTGGGTATTTGGTGGGGTTTTTTTTGAGGGGTTTCGTTGGGGGTTACGGGTTGGGCTTTCGGGGTATGGTTTTCAGGGTTATAGGATGGTGGTTATGGGGATATGGGTTATCGGCTCGGGGTATGGGTTTGGGGATATGGGTTATTTGCTCGGTGGAAAGTGCTAGTATGAATTTTTTTTTTATTGATTTATGATTTTTGTATGATTTATGATTTTTTGTATGATTTACACAAGTATATGATTTTTTATTTATGATTTATTATATTTTTTATTTCTGAATGTTTTTGTATATGATTTTTGTTTTTAGTTTTGATTTATGTACAGTATAAGATTTATGACATTGATTCTTTTTTTTTACCAGATTGGAAAGATGGAAGAAGCAAAGATTGAAGAGAGATTTTTCAGTTACTCTATTGACTAAATTAATGCTGTAATTTATCACAAATTTTGATGTTTTATTTCTATTTATATTGTAATTTTTGTAATTGATTTAAAACTGTATTAATAATTGTTGTAATTACTCTTATTGCATTTAATAATAATTATTTTTTCCTTTAAAATCTGTTGGATTAAGACAAATAACACTATTGTTGGTTATTTATTAAATAAATTAGTTACTTAATATTAATTGATTAAAAAAAATCAATTACTAATATTAACAAAAAAATAAAAAAATAAAACAAAATAAATGTTGTCTGAACAAAGTATCTGACATTAGCAAACTTTTAAGGTCATAAAAAAGCAAAATAGAGGTACATGAATATTGGAATTAGCAGGGATGGAATTACCGTCTGATACTTGGACATTAGCGTCCGAGTCTAAAGACGGATGCTAATTAGCATCCGATTCTACAGACGGACGCTAATTAGCGTCCGACTCTAAAGTCGGATGCTAATTAGCGTCCGATACTAAAGTCGGATGCTAAATTTGAAATTTCGGATGCTAAACAAAGAATTATCGACTAGGGGTTTTGCATCAGCCTTTTAGCGTCCGTTGACGGACGCTAATAGATTTAGCGTCCGATCCCGCGTTTTTAGCGTCCGATTTTGGCAGACGGAAAAGGGTGACATTCTTGTTGTGGTGCTCTATTTTGCAGGACACCAAATTGGCTTATACATTTGAAAGATACCGGTTCACTCCGAAGCATTTATGTCATACCGGAACAATACCTTTTTTCTAATAAGACTTTATGGAGAAACAAATACTTGTAAATGTAATTATAACTAAATTCAGTAGAAATATACAGGAAAATAACACATATGTATACATTTTAAATGTAAGGAGAATAAAGGTGAGCAGAACTCAATTCTTATAATTTCTTGGTCCAGTATTTGTGGGTTAGAAGTATTAGAGTAGAGGGGCAAAGGTAAAGAGACACCGCCTCCAAACATTCTCGCTTGGCAAGATTCGAACCCAAGACCTTAAGAATTTAAAATAAGAGTCTTATCAAGTGAGCCAAACCTTAGAGACGGAATATTGATAATCCGTCTCTAAATTAGAGACAAAAAAAAGCTTATATAGCGACGGATTTTTGGAGACGGATATATATCCGTTTCTGATTTAGAGACGGAATATTGATAATCCGTCTCGAAATAAATTTAGAGACGGATTTTGAAAATCGGTCTCTAACTTAGGGACGGATATTGATAATCCGTCCCTAAAGTTAGAGACGGATTTAAAAATCCGTCTCTAAATTTACATATGAATATTTTATTGCACGTATTTTAATTTAAGAGACGGATTTTTCAAAATCCGTCGCTAATTTAGGGACGATTTTTAGAATCCGTCTCTAAATTTAGAGACGGATTCTAAAAATCCGTCTCTAAATATATCAAATTTGAGATTTTAAAATTTTAAGACGCTTCTCTCTAATTTAGAGACGGATTTAAAAATCCGTCTCTAAGTTAGAGACGGATTTTAGAAATCCGTCTCTAATTTAGGGACGGATTTGAAAATCCGTCTCTAAATTAGGGACGGATTTTTGAATCCGTCTCTAATATTTCTTCTACATATTACCAATATTATGTAGAGATACAAGTTGTATTTGGTGTAGTTGGTTGGAGCTTCTTCTCGTTTCTTTGAGGTTACAAGTTCGATTCCTACGAACAGCGATTCTTGCGACTGTGGAGTCTTCTTATCCTTTCCCTTGTAGAGCTGAACCGGGTTTACTTAAGGGATATTCCTAAATGGTAATGAGATCAACTTGAACTAGGTAGGTAATAATAGGTGATTAAATATAATCATGATAATATTAGGAACTATCGTGTTGTTAATTTCGTTTATATATTTTTTATATTTTCAGCGAATTTAGAGACGGATTTTCGAAATCCGTCTCTAAGCTTAGAGATGGATTTTCAAAATCCGTCTCTAAGTTTAGAGACGGATTTTAAAAATCCGTCTCTAAGCTTAGAGACGGATTTCGAAAATCCGTCTCTAAACTTTAGAGACGTATTTTTAAAATCCGTCTCTAACTCGAATTAGCGACAAGGGTTTTAGAGAGGGACAATATCCGTCTCTAAGCCCATATAGCGACGAATTTGACCTATTTAGGGACGGATTTTGTCCGTCTCTAAATGGACTTTTTTTTGTAGTGGCATTCATAATTTTGGATACGTATAAAGGTGCATGTACGAATAAGTGCATGTAATTTAAAAAGTTCTAAACCTTTAACATTATATTGTTTGTGCTTTGTCCTTACAGTACTAATCAATAATGATTTAAATATTATAATTTTTTACTGAAAGAAACAGAGGGATATATCCCACTGTCCCGAAATATAGTGTTTGTATTCTTTCACGGAATAAAGTGAGAATAGATGATGAAAGTTGTGGAAAGAGAAAGTTGAGGCAAAAGGGCCTAAGATTCTAAATTTCATTATGAGTACAAATTTTCATGGAAAAATGAGGACATAATGGGAACAAAATTATGACAATAATGATAATTTAGAAAAAATGTTTTTTGATTAAAATAAGACATTATATTATTGAGACACCCAAAATGAAAAACAAGGATTATATTTTGGGATGGATGGAGTGTTATATAGTATTTTTTTTACAGGAAGAAAAATGATTTCATTCATAATGGATAGCGAAACGATACTTGCAATCAATTCCTGAAAAATCGAAAATTCCGACACAAGTATATAACACCTTAGGATTAGATACATCGCAGGTTCGACTAAAAATAGCCTTAATAAAAATAATTCATTTGAAACAATACAATATGTGAGTTCGCTCTGATTCGGCTCGGCATAACTTCTCTGCTGATGCATAGTCGTTTGGCATAACTTTGACGATATATATCTCTAGTTTGTATTTGTAAAAATTATAAAAAGTGCATATTAATAAAATACATACTAAGACGAATCTAACAAGATCTCATATGACTATGTTTTTATTCACGTATAAATCACAAATGAGGGTCAAAGTGCAATTTGTGAATAGTGTAAAATGTCAAAGTGTAACAATTAATATTAAACGGAGGGAGTAGTAGTTAGAGCATATTTAATGGTTAAACTTTTCAATGGGTTTATCAAATACTATATTAATTTCTCTCTCCTCCACATCACTCATACAATCATACCCAATCTACTCAAAAACTTCTATTTTCTTACTCCCAATGGTTAGACCAACTTTTGAAGTCATTAAATTCTCTCTCCTACTATTTATCATACCCCCACTATATTTTCTCTCTCCAACGACCATTAATATATCACCGAATTTATGATTTTCGGTTAATTCAACATATACTTTTTTCTTCCCTTTGTATGATATTGATTTTTCTCTTTTGATTCGAAAGAACGTTTTAGATTGACCCTCTCGATATGTGTTAGTCTAACTTTTTTCTCTCCTTGGTAAACAAAATAATTATGACAGGTACCCCTGAGGTTTCACAATATTCACATGGTACCCACGCGTTTTCCAAAATTCACCAAGTACCCCTGTGGTTTGGAAAAATACCTCACATGACCCTACCGTCAACTTTCTGTAAAATATAACCCTAAAAAAACTTAATTAACCTTAACTTCTACCCTAACCCTAACCTTAACCCTCCCACCACCCCTACCCCTCCCCACCGCAGCCCCTCCCACCACCCCTGCCCTTCCCCATCGCATCCCCTCCCCCCACCCTTCGTGCAACGCCTCCCCCACCCCCACCCTTCGCGCAACGCCTCCCCCACCCCCACCTCTCGTGCAGCGATTCCCCTACCCCCTATCAAATTTCGCGCTCCCCTCCCTCCATCCCCATCGAAAATCGACTCATGGAGTATTTAAATTGTCAAAATCGACTCAAGGGAGGCGTTGCGCGAAATTCGACGGGGGGTGGGGGAGGGGAGCGTGAAATTCGATGGGGGTTTGGGGTGGGGGAGGCGCTGAGTGAGGGGTGGAGGTGAGGGAGGCGTTGCGCGAGGGGAGGGGCAAGGGTGGTGGGAGGCGCTGCGATGGGGAGGGGCAAGGGTGGTGGGAAGGTTAAGGGTGGTGGGGTTTGGGTGGTTAAGGTGAGGCGGGGTTAGGGGTTAGGGACAATGACAGGTTAATTAGGTTTTAAAAGTATTAATTAAGTTTAATTAGAGTTAATTAGGATTAATTAATATTAATTAGGTTTAGTTAGGCGTTAATTTGGTTGATTTAACCTTAATGACTAACGGAGTTGACGATAGTTAGTCATTGGTATTCTGAGTATTTTTCAAAACTTCAAGGACACCAGATAAATTGTTGAAATTGCGAAGGTATCAGGTGAATATTGTGAAACCTCAATGTACCTGGTGAAAAAATCGAAAAAATTAAGTGAAAGGGGGAGCACAATATTGAGGACACCAAAACCTAGACTTGGGCATGGGGCGGACCGGGATTGAAATTTCCAGATTTTGTCCATGGCCCGGTTCAGGCCCACGGGCCGGGCTTGTGCCTACTGCGAGCTTGACTCGTGTTTTATGTTGTTTTTTTTGTATTTTTGACCGTTTTAGGCTAAAAAACTAAGGAAAGGAGCGTTCGGCCTGCGGGCCCGCCTACACGGGCTTGTGCCAGTGCGGGCCTAAAATAAATTTTCTTGATCGTGACAGCCCCACTACCTACGTAGTGGACAATAGACCGGCCCGGCCCATGCCCACCTCTTCCAAAACCTTATCTTTAAAAAACGAAAAAGAATTTTATTTGTCTGAAATTCTACCCTTTTAAATACGCACAAACAAAAAAGAAATAGAAAAAGACAAGAGAAAAAACCTGGGCCTTCTTCTTAGTTTTTGTTCTTGCAATTTCATTGCAATTTCGTAGTCAAATTGTGTTTATTTCTACTCCCCACATTTTCTCTCTCTTCATATCTTTTGGTCTGGAAATGGGTTCAGGCAGTAGTCATCTGGGTTCTCCTCCACCACGCACAAAAGTCAACCGTACCAAACAAAGGCTTGCCTCCTTAATTTGTGGTGCTTCTTCTAGTTCTCAGGTTTTAAAAACCCCATCTTTTACTTTTTTTCAATTTCAACTAATTAATTTGATCAACGCGTTTTTGAACTTCAGCAAGATCGCCACTTTTTGTTATATGCTGACTCTTGATTATTTGGTTTATGCAAAAGATTGAAACTTGAATTTAAGGATCTTCCCATTTTTAATCTTGAGTTTAATTTGATGAACCATGGAGTGTTTCAGGGTATGGATTAAGAGTAAAGTATTATTTAGTGGGTATATGTGATTTAAGGGTATTATGAGCTGATTTTAGAATTTAGATTGTATATTAAGTTGGGTAGTTTTAGAACTCAAGAAATAAGGTTATAGGAAAGAATTGGAATAATTCAGATTTTATTGGGAATTTGTGATTAATTGTGGATGATTGAGCTTTTTCTAGTTATAATAGTACTAAGCTGCTAAAATGTTTAACTTATCAGGTGTGCAATGTTGATTAAAACTAATATTGTGTCATTTTTTATTCATGTATTTTTGTTTTTTTTTGCTGAGTTTTGATGTTTATCATTGTCAAAAGGAGGATTTTATGAGTGTTAGATGAAGGGATTTTCTGATTTCGGAAGTTCGGCTGTTTGTTTGAGACTTTAAGATAGTGGTCCTTTCGTTGCAGGAATCAATACTTCAGTTATCATATAGGAGTAGCACATAGTTGTGAACTGTATTTATATTGCAATCTCTGTGCGAAGTGAGAACCTTCTGTGTAATGCATGCGGAGGTACTGATGCAACTCTTGCACTTAATGTAAGATGAAGATGTTGAGCCTGTTCTTTATCTATATAAACCCCCCCTCCCCCCTTTGTGATTTACAATAGTCTGCTTAGAGTGTTAATTGTGTCTTCCTTTAATTCATACATGCATCTTTGAGCATGACCTGAGGTGGCTGCAAATTTTTCGTAAAGTTTGAAGGCGTAAGCTAATTGATCCGTACCTGGAAGTTTATTTCTTTGAGCTAAAAGCTTTAATAGTTTGGAAACCTTACACTTTCACTGGCATAGTTCTGGCTGATGCAAAGAGAAAAAAGAGGTGTAGCTATGTCCATGCTTACTGAATTACGAAGTAGAAGTATATGACAACCAATTTGAACCGAGGCATTTAGCTCTATCTTCCACAGTGTTTTTAGTCCTTTCAAGTTTCAAGTATTGCGAGGTTGTGATTGTAGTCTTATAGTCTGGCTGGCTGCTGGATTTCCTTTGCTTGGGATTTTTCCAGTCATCAGTTTGTATATGTTACTTTTGATACTATACTTCATGCATACACTAAGATATGTGCTTTAGACCATGGCGGAGACAATAATTCAACCTTTTTCTCCCTTTGTTTAGAGTGAAGATTGTGCAGCTGGGTCTACATTAAATTCTGCAGATTACTGTCAACAGAATACTAACAAGTCTTCAATCCCTGTAAATGACTCCATTTCGACTTCTAGTGTGGGGACTGGATTTAGTAGCTATTCCAGTCCTAGATTTGGATCTGTAGCCTCGTCAGAGAACAGTATTGTAAGTAGTGAGTGTGCCTCTATTCACGACGATTCTCATGTAGAATCATCTAGTAAGAGGAAGTCCTTTCCAGAAGGTGATGAAGCTGTTCCTTCTTCTGGGATTAGGCCTGAAAGTAAATGTTGTCAGCAGAGACTGGTTGATTCTATTAATCCATCTTCTGCAGGGCAATTACATCATATAAATCATACTTCTAACAGACATGTGACCAGAGAGATTGATGACTTAATCGACTATACTAGTTCAGAGGTTTCACGTCCTAGTGGTTTGCAGCATGAGGAACTGGAACAACCTACAATTCTTGAAGAAGTAGGTGATGTTATCGGAAGGGGAAGTTCCGATTCTGGTCTAACTCCAGCTGTTTCTGACCCTAGCATAGCTTCTCAGTCACGTGGAGATGCAGCCATTGAAGAGGTGGTTCCTTCAGGATTAGAGCTCTTTGTGTCAGATGGGCCCGAAGCTCAGCCGGAAGGAAGTTTACTTCATGTTGATGTAGTGAGTATCTCCCCTAATCTTTTGCCCAACATCAACAATGAAATAAGCACCCATGAAGCAAGAAGAAACAGTAGAAGAATGTTTTGGGATACATTTTCAAGTCGCAATTCCAGACGACATGCTGATTTCCCCGCCATACTTCTCACAACTGAAGATTCTGATTTAGTGGGATCTCATCGCAGATGGCTTCTTGATATCGGTGATGACTTTTTTGATGACGGGGTGGGTGCTGAACCTTGGCGCTTTGGCCGCAGAAGTCGCTTTTCACATGATCGTCGCCGAAACTCAAGATCTGAGGTGAGCTTCTATATGCTGTCTTCTGGCTTTCTTTATTGGTTTTGTCGGTGTCACAACTGCTGATTGGGCACAATGGTATACGACTATTGAAACCCCAATGATTTTGGATCTCTTGTTTGCTGGATTTGCACGATTCACATTCAAGTTTGAATGTTCTTAAAGCAAAAGTTTTGCATGATAACATGAAGTGGAGAGCAATTTATGAGGATTTTCAAGGAAATGAAAGCTAGCCTTTGCCTGTAACTCATACACACGTTTATCTGTCTTGGAGGATTCAGATGTCATTTTGATCTGAAAAAAGTAACAATTGATTTGAACAATTCATATCCACTAACTTTATGGATTTCTGCTAGTCTTTTACCTCCTTCTGCCTCAAGCCCTCAACACAATCCCCCCCCTCCCTCTCCTTATTCAGTTCATGCTTTAGTCATATTGCTATTCTAGCGGTTTGCTTATTTCATAGAAATGTTGTCAACCCTCCTGCAGTTCTGGGATAGACTGCGAGGTGCTACTACAGAGACTAGTCGTCGTACGTCCTGTCCGTTTGATTTGCATCCTGATGGTTCCTGCACATGTGAGGTTGATGAAGAAGCTAGCGCACTTTCAAGCATATCTCGAATTATCCTGCTTGCAGAGGCTTTATTTGAGGTATATTTTTGTATAAATTCTTTTCTTGCTAACTTGCTGTTGTAAAAATAGCTCTGCAAAGACAGTAGATGGATAACAATGTGGGACAAAAAGATTAATGTGTTAATGAAGCTGTGACGTGTTAGAACATTGTCTTAGAGGCAAAATTCGCCCCGACTATGGTGCAATAGGAAGTGGTATTGCCCCACAGCTATTCCCCCTAATGTGCACTCAAATAAGGGAAATTAGGAACTCATAATGCTCAAAAATAGAGAGAGAAAATCAGTACAGCAGAGAGGAATAAGATAATATTTTCTGTGTGTTCCTGAGGGCAGCAAAAGGCTTGGTTTTGAAGCCAAAAACAAATCGTAACTGAAGAGAGATTTTAGGAGAGAAATCTGCCAAAATAAATCTGTCAAATCAAGTCAGAAAATTAATCCATAAAATCTCTCTGGTTTTAAAGAAATAAATCAGATTTGGGGGAGTAAATAAAGCGCTTCTAGTTTAGAGAGATCAAGAAGAGTTTGAAACAAGGATGATTCCATGATATGAAATTGCAGATGAAGAATTTTGCTACTAAATTGTCTTTGACACTTCACAGCTTCATCAACACGTTAATCTTTTTGGCTCACATTGTTATCGATTTACTGTTTTTGCGGAGCTATTTTTACAACACTTGCTACTGGAGTATGTCCATGCTAATCAAGTGTTTTCCACATTGTCGACATTGAGAATGCTAATCCTTTTACTTCATATCACTCGTTGGTGGTGAACTCGTGTATTGCTTTTTATATGCTCTCTTGATGCTGCCTTCTTGGAGTTGCTGATTCTAATTATTACGGTCTTTTGCTTGTTTGAGTTGGTGCCCCACTGTTTTGTGCTTCTTGTGGCACCTCGAGGCTCAATGAAAAATATTGTTTGTTTAGTAATGTATGTAATGCTACCTTTATACGCTCTCCGTCCCAAAGATGTTAGTACGTATTCCTTTTTTGGATTTTCCAAATTAGTTGCTACCTACCTTTTTTAGCAAGTGTTTTCTCGTATCTTTTTCTTCAAAACTGGAAACCACACCCATCTGCTCACTTTTTTCTCTCTATTTTTTTTTACTTCCGTGATTATTTTTACCAAAAGTTTATGTATCAACATGTTTGCGACAGAGGGAGTATCTGTTTTTGTTACCTTTGATGGAGAATTTGGGAAGTTTTTGAGTTGCTTTCTGATGTTAGAGTAGTGGCGGATCTATGAAGGGGCCTGGGTGGCACGTGCCCCACCAAAGAAAAGGAAATTTTGTTAACACTGGACATATTTGTCAGATAGGTTAAAGGTATTATCTGTGATATATTTTTGTTAAATTCCACTTTGCTGCAGTGGTTAGACCTTTGCACACATAGGACGCTTGGAACATTGACGTGTGGGTTCGATTCTTCTTGTAAACCTACTTTCAATTTTTTGTTTTTTTTTTTTTATTCTCTTGAAGCCTTATTTCTATTTTTTTTTCATTTACTTTTTGGCTATTTTTATTTTTTCTCTTCATTATTGCAAGTGTAGCCATCTATTTTGATTTTAAGTCCAATCGCAAGTCTTCAAGACTTCAACCATATATTTTCTTATAACATACATTTACTAGTTACTCCCTTGTTCTTAAGAAATGCACTAATTTTGACTTCATGCATATTTTATATAATAAATTTGACTTTTTTTATGTAAAATATTTCATTTGCCTCTAAATTTATATTTTGTAGTTTTTTAACTTCTTATAAACATTAGTATATATTATTTAACAGATAGATCATTTATTAAAAAGCGTGATCATCAAAGTAGTATTTATTAGACACCATAAGTGTATCAAAAAAATTAATGAAAGTGTGATAGGACCCCCCAAATACAAAATTCGGGATCACTGTGTTAAACATGATGCTTGTCTAAATTCAGAGCTGATAATTGTGTCTTCATAAAGGGAGATTATCTGCTAAAGATTGGGCCGAGTAAGATGAGTTATGTAAGCTATTAGTTGGTTAATGTCATTGGAGAATTTTGATTTAGCATGCCATTCACGAGGTAGGAAGCAGTAATCATGTGTAGGGAGTTGAGGAGGATGATGTGAAGCAAGAGTGTAAAGGATCATGTTCTTCTGCAGGAAGGCAATAATTTATGGGGGGAAAAGGATTGCAATTCCATTTGTGGCTTTTGTCTATAAATGTGCTGACTCTCAGGGCCATCTGAAGTTGATACATTTCTAAAGAACATTTGATACTTTTAACTATTAATGAGTGATTACAAGGGCCTCTAGACTCTTTACTACTCTCTCCATTTCTTTTTAATTTACTCACTTCACTTTGGGAGAGAACCAAGGAGAAATGACTAAAGTATGAAAGAGAAACTGAAAATTGAGAGAGAGAAACAAAAGAGTGGGTTAAAATATTAAAAAGTGAATGACGGGTGGAAAAAGAGGAGAAAGTAGATGTGATATGTTACCAAAAATAGAAAAACAACAGTGTTTAGATTAAAAAGAAACGGGCTAAAAAGGAAAGTGTGTAAATTAAAAAGAAACGGAGGGAGTATTAAGCATAATAGTCGAATAAGCCTATACTGACATCCTTTTATACGGGCAAGTTCTAAGTTCTAACAAAGTGGTGTCTTAGATTGAGAACCTGTTGTTGCTAGGTGTTCTTGTGTCACTATTGGCATAGGAGGTTTTCAAGGTTGCTTTTAGTATTCCAATTCAGTAATGTATAGATTATGAAAGTGCAGTTTATGTTAAATTGGTAATGACTTCTAGTCTTGTAGCAAAAATGAGCAACTTTCACATTGAAGGAAAACTAAGCAAAGAAATATTTTCACAAAAAAATTAATATTGTAAGAGTGATTCTACATTTTAATGAATTTGAAGATTTCCAATATTATTTTTCATTAAATATGTTATCATTAACTATTCATTAAATAAGTGAACATTTAGGGGTAAATCAGTCCCTTGAGTTTCTCTAATTGTTTTGTTAATGTGTGTGCAGCACTTGGAATACTCCCTTAGTTTCTAAATCCAACACAACATGCTCTCCATAATTTAACTTTGACCACTAATTTCCCTGAAAATGAACAATTTATAATATGTATTTAATGTAGTTTCTTATACAAACCTAATGGTACAATTTTATCGTTCTTATCAGTATAGTCTGAGAGAAATCAATGATCAAAACAATTTCTCGATTCGCGTGGCTTGTGTACATATATTATGAAACTGAGTAACTTCTATCATGAGAGTTCCTGAAATGCTGCATTGTTTTCCAATGGGATATAGCAGCAAAATATCAAGCTTTTTTAATGTTCTTGCTATTGCATGACATATATTAGCATTTTCAGGACTACATCTGGAGCATGTGAAGCTAATTCTTTCGAGCTGTTTAAATTCTTGAATTTGTTCTGCGGCATTTGTTCTGAGTTATGACTTACTTTTGGAGCTCACAGGGCTTGTGTGTTTTTCATTCAACCCTCTTATGATATACTTTTTTTTTGAACTTGGAAGGTTTTGGATGAAATTCATCGGCAACCGGACTCATTCTCACTGTCTATGCTTTCAATCCCTGCTCCTGAATCAGTCGTGGACTCACTTCCTCTTAAAACATATGAAAAACCTAGTACAACCGATCATGGAGAGGATGCAGATCAGTAAGTTACCACCACATTTGTTTACGTCAGCTTTCAGTAACATGCTTATATTTGAACCTTTTATGATATATGGTTAGGTGCCATATTTGTTTGGTGGAGTACGAGAAAGGTGATCAAATACGAGTTCTTCCTTGTCAGCATGGGTATCACATGTCATGTGTTGATAAATGGCTGAAAGAAATTCATGGGTACCATTTCCTCCCTCCCTCCCTCCATATCCCCATCTCCATCATCTATTTGATTTCCTTAATACTAAAACTTACATCGTTGCAGGATATGTCCGCTTTGTCGTGGAGATGTACGAGGAGGGGCCACGGAGGTCTCTGCATCCAGCTCAGATGCAGTTGTCACATGAAAACTTGTATATAAAGACTGTTTGGTCTCCTTCAAAGTAGTTTAAACATCTTTCCTATACCGAGTTTTGGTCGTACCTAAATCAATGTTAGTCCGACAGTTGACATTTTCATGTAAATATGAAGTCAGATTTGCAACAACAGTTGCAAAATTCTGTACACAGAACTTTACTTCTTTTTTTCATCAAATAATATTGGCTCCAAATGAAGCTCTGTATGTATTATAATCACTGCCGCGTCAAAAGCGAAGGCGAAGATGGGTGTGTTCTGCTGTTCTTCACTTGGATTCAGGTGTCCAAAGTCTTCATCTTGTATTGTATATAGTTCATTTCTTCACTGTTTCTGCTCCATATTTTTGCCTAGTTCTTTCGAGTAATATATGTAAAATCTAAGGTTATGTTATATTTCATGAGATTCAAGAACTTTCACTAGAGGTTTTTAAAGTTATCTCTAGTTGTGTTGCTTATAGAAATAGTAAAAAGTGTACACACAAAAGATGGAGAAGGGATTGCAATACTTCAATATACTTGTATATATAATGAATTAGAATAATCGGATAAAGAGTTATACATACAGATTAACCCTTACAAACATAGTTTTGTATAAGCCAAATCATGTTGTTAAGAACTAGAAATAGGAGTTTGCTTTAGAGTTTGCAGGAGAAACTCGATTAGGATGGCAATTCTCATCATCCTCAAAAGTTGTCCATCTCTTGGAGCTGGTATACCTCCTCTCCAACGTAGTATTACGCATATTCTCCATTTCTCCTACATGATCTTTAAATTCCTTCTTCACCACGTCCAACACCACGTCACCATATCGTTCACACCAAGACCTACACCCACAAACGCGTGCAACAGAGAGAGAGAGAGAGCACGTCGTTAAATATTGGACATGCATAGTCATGTATTATTCTGATTGTTACTGATCAAAATGTTTTCACTATATATACAATTTTTCTAGTTGAATTGAAGAGGCCTCACTTGGGAAAAAATTGCTTAAGATCAGACTTGTCAACCGGCAGCTTTGTGGAGATAGCATCCATTTGATCATTCCTACAGCAATGGCATGGAAAAAGTCACAAGAACAAGTAGTATGAGAAAGCAAATTCCAAACAAGAATGTACTTCAATGAAAGCACAAAGAAGTCTGTCAGAACTCAGAAACAACACATACGAAAACTGGAAGTTCGGATTTGTGCTTGACAGTTCTGATTGAATTCGCGACAGCTCCTTCTTTATGTTATTCCCTACAACCTGAAAATTCATTGCAATCTTGCATAAAACTGTGCTGCTTCTGAATCAGCAAAAATAAGTTTAGCTCGTAAAGAACTCAGTCTGACTAATTGAAAATCCGGTTTTAACAAGTAATGAGATTGTTATTGGCCTTATTGTTACCTTATCAATGTAAAAACCAGATGAAGAACCATCAGAAATAAGCTTTCTTCTAATCTGTTTAGTATCAGGACCTTGCATATAAACACCACTTACATCAGTTGATCTCTCACTAAGTGGCATAGGAGTTGTTTCACTTTCATCATCTTCCACATTACTCCTCTTCCATTTCTTCAACCCATCAAACCCCCATTGCTTCTTAGCTAATTTCGCTTCTCTTTCGTCTGATTTATCTCCTTGAAACAAAGCTCGAAACGCTCCCCTCTTACCTTTCTCCACTCCATGGCATTGCTCCTCACCAAATTTATCAGAGTCTGATGATGTTAGACTGATGTCTGACATAAAAATAGACTTGGTTTCAGTTTCACTCTCTTTGTGAGTGTCATTCCAAAATGGGTTATCATCTGGGGTTTGATTGTGATTACTACTTGCATTATCAACTGGGAATTGATTACTACTTGCAGCAGGAAGATCAAAAATACTCTTCTGTTCTTTGGTTTTCCCCAATTTTTGGAAAGACCCAAACCCGAAAACTGAGGCTGCATCTTTTATGTGTTTCACTGCTGATACCCCATGCTTAGATTTGTTCTTGGAGCTTGAATTATCCTTGTTAATCAAACTCTGCTCGTCCTTTAAATCAATAACCGACCATTCCTCTTCCTCTGATTTTTCTGGCTGTTTCTGTCCTCCAACGATCACGTCCCTCGCCTCGAGCTCGGCTCCTTGTACTGCTAGTCTCTGTAGCAACGGCCGTTTTGATGCATGGTAGTCCTCTGCAGATATGCATTTTGCATATAGCAGCTCCTATTTGGACAAAATAACTCAAAATTCATTGTCTAAATTCAAAACAGCTCACCCACATTTTAACATTTCTATCAGAATACATTAAAATGTGAGCTAAAATGAGATACTTCATCAGGCTTAACACAAATGTTAGTCGTTCTCTCTCTATTTGTTCAATGTGGGACAACTAGTCCCGACTCACATAACTAATGCAATTCACAACAACAATAAAGCCTTAATCCGAAAAAGGACTTGGGGTCGGCTAACATGAATCGTCATAAAAAAATAAAAAAGGCGAACCTGGAGAAAAAGGAGCTTATCCCTCAGAATAGAAGGCTGCTCATTGTGGGGTCCCTTAGAAGCGATAAGGGTATCAAGGAGGTGAGTTCTGAAAGCAGAAACTTCAGTTTCAGCTAAAATGCCTTCTTTTTGAAGACCCATCATATTCAGGATTTGATGGTATGAATTTTGCTGCCATTTTAGATTATCAGATTGTTGCTTTGAAAGCTTCTGTTCTGCTGCTGTTAATCTTCGCTTCTTGAAAGAGAAAGGAAGGATTGTTTTGCAGATTGAAGTGATTGAATCTTGCAAAGATGAGTAGTATGCTGGTGTGTATGTATATCCCATGTTTTTAAGTGTAATTTTTTTCTTAAGAAAAGAAGATATTGACAAGATTAAGTTTTAGATGGTGAGATTTTTTGGTGAAGGAGAGATGTTTGTTATGAATCAGAGTATTATGAAATGTTGATGATTTTTTTGGTGATGT
Organism: Beta vulgaris subsp. vulgaris; assembly: GCF_026745355.1. NCBI lineage: Eukaryota > Viridiplantae > Streptophyta > Magnoliopsida > Caryophyllales > Amaranthaceae > Beta > Beta vulgaris. The sequence goes on from NC_079209.1 coordinate 53,810,499, forward strand.
TGATTTTGAATTTTCTTTCGGTTACCTCAACGGTTATGTGGAAATGGAAGTAGCCGTTGCAAATTGCAATAGTCTCACATTGGCGGGACCCTCACTCTTTTTTTCTTTCCCTCGTGTGTTTTGGGCATGAGAAGTTTGGGCCCAGAGACCGGGCTATGCATGTCACACCATGGCTCAGCTAGACACTGTGGAGATTTTTTTAATGTAGAGAGAGTCACAAAGGTAAATGATATAGACGAGATTTGTGTTGGAGTTTATAATAAATGATTGTGAAGGAAACTCAAGAGTTGCTTCAAAAGAGAATATGAAGAGTCCCACATTGATAGAATAATAGGTAGTGTAAGGGGTTTATATACATTACACTTTCTATACCCTTTGAGTTGTGTGACATAAGGACTTTTAGTGGGCATGTGGTGAGTGGAGTCACCACACGCGCGCCCGGTCCGGGCCAGGCCCATGGGCCTTGGGCCATGGGCCATGGGCCTTGGGCCTTTTCCCGGATTTCCTCCCTTAATGAGCCGTTATTTCCTAATTACGGGCCATTATCTCCTCCCACTAAGTCGGCTGGTAACCACGTTTTAACCCTATTATCCTTTTATAAATACGTAGGTTACTGTTCTCTTTAACACACAGAAAATCATAAACACCTTTTTCTTCCTCTCTCGAAAATATTCTTTCTGGGCAATATTCAAGATCGTTCTCAATCTGTTTTTCCATCTACACTGGAATCTCAGAGACCGTGTAACCCTGGAGGTTGATTGCTAAGAGGCCGTGTGTTGTAGCGGGGCAAATTCAACTTTAGGGCAGTGAATTCTTCACGCCACGGTTTTCAGATAAGTTAAATTTATATTGTTAGCGGTTTTAGTTCCTACATTCTAAAGTTGAATTTTTTCGATTTTTTTTTTTTCCGGAACTATGGCTGCTGATATTCCTAATGAAGGTACCCGTATTTTAAATGATGTTCCTATAACCAATCCCTTTGTCCCTGATATGTCAAAGTTAGAACCTTTTGATGGGAAAAACTATAGGATGTGGTCTGATAAAATGGAATTTTTCTTGGGTCAGATTGGTGTTGATTATTGTTTGTCTGTTGATGTTGCTTTGAAAATTCTGTTAGGGATTTCGTAAAAGAAATAAGACATGTCGTGGGATGTTATTGCATTATATGACTGCTTCCCTTTATCTGATTTATAGTAAGTCTAAAAATGCTAAGGAGATTTGGGATGGTTTGAATGCGAAGTATGGGACTGATGATTTTGGGACTAAAAAATATGCGTGTAGTCGTTGGTTGAAATTTTCTATGAATGAGAACCTGTCCTTGATCAAGTTCATGAGTATGAACATTTATGTGCTGATATTGTTGCCGAGGGTATGGCTATTCCTGACCTTTTCCAAGCCAATTGCCTCCTAGAAAAATTGCCTGCTTCTTGGGAGAATTTTGTTCATTCCTTAAAACATAGGCAGAAAGATTTTACCCTTCAAGAGTTAGTGTCCCATATAAAAATTGAGGAGCAGAACCGTATCCAAATAAAGGGAAAATCAGTTGATCATTCTTCTAGTTCTGCTAATCTTGTGGAAACAAGACTGCTGCAGGTAAAGGACCAAAAGGCAAAGGTCAAAATAGTTCATGGTACCAGGCAGAATAACAACAACTTCAAGGGAAAAGGCAAATTTAAGGGTAACTGTTTTGTGTGTGGTAAGTATGGGCATGCTGCCAAGGAGTGCCGTCAAAGGAAGGAAACCCCAGTCAAATCAAAGATGGCAAACCTCAAGCTAACCTTGTGAAGATGATGATGTCATTGCTGCTGTGGTGTCCGAGGTAAATCTGGTAAGCAATGTTTCAGAATGGATCGTGGATACTGGTGCAACCCGTCATATCTGTGCCAACAAAGAAGCGTTCCAGGAATACCAGAAAGTTCCAGAATCAGAGTGCATCTTCATGGGAAACTCAAGCACTGTGAGTGTTTTAGGCAAAGGAAAGGTTTTCCTGAAATTAACATCCGGGAAAACCATTGCTTTGCAGAATGTCCTGCATGCTCCTGATATCCGCAGAAATCTCATTTCTGGTTCACTTTTAAACAAAGCTGGGATTAAGTTATCTTTTGAATCTGATAAACTTGTATTAACCAGAAATGGTATTTTTGTGGGTAAAGGCTTTTGTAATGCTGGACTTTTTGTTTTGGATGTTGTTATTGATAATAAAAACTCTGCTGCTTCTGTTTATATTGCTGAGTCTGTTTCTTTATGGCATTCTAGACTAGGTCATGTGAATGTTGCCTCTATTAAAAGGCTAAAACAACTTAGTCTTATTTCTGACTTTAGCAATACTTCTTTTGATAAATGTGAAGTGTGTGTAGAAGCTAAGCACCCTAAGAAAGCATTCAACAAAAATGTGTCCTTTATTAGAGTTAGTCCATAGTGACTTAGGTGACTTTAAGAATTCCATGAGTAGGGGAGGAAAGAAATACTATATTAATTTTGTTGATGACTTTTCTCGTTATACTAAGGTTTATTTATTGAGTTCTAAGGATGAGGCAGAAGAAATTTCTTATTTATAAAGCCGAAGTAGAGAACCAATTGGACCTTAAGATTAAAAGGGTGAGATCAGATAGGGGTGGAGAATATGATGGTACTTCCCTTAAGAAATTTTGTGAGTCTAATGGGATTATTCATGAGGTTACAGCTCCTTATACCCCAGAACAGAATGGAATAGCTGAGCGGAAAAATAGAACACTTAAAGATATGATGAATGCTATGCTTATTAGTTCAGGTATGCCTACTAATATGTGGGGTGAAGCTATCCTTTCTGCTTGTTATGTCCTTAATCGAGTTCCCCATAAGAAGTTAGATAAAACTCCCTATGAATTGTGGAAAGGCTTCAAGCCGAATTTGGGATACCTCAAAGTATAGGACTTCCTGACTTTCAAAGGAGTAAAATTGGACCTAAGACTGTAGATGGTATTTTTATTGGTTATGCGTCTAACAGTGCTGCATATAGACTCATTCTTAAGGATGCATCTGGTTTTGGTCCGATTAGAGAGTCAAGAGATGTTGAATTTTTTGAGCTATATTTCCTATGAAAGTTAGTTTGCAATCATGCTTGCCTGCTGCATCTTCTTCTGTTTTGCATCGTGACATTGCATCATCTAGTGAGACCTTAGAACCTAGAAGGAGTAAGAGAGCTAGAACTGAGTCTAGTTTCGGACCTGATTTTATTACTACCTTTCTAGCTGAAAAAGAGTGCTTAGATGAGCAAGATATCAATGCTTTTGTGTTAGAAGAGAACCCGAGAACCTATGCTGAGGCCATGAGATCGGTAGACTCAAGTTTTTGGTTAGAGGCTATTAACAGTGAAATAGAGTCTATTATGAGTAATAACACTTGGGTTTTGACAGACCTTCCTAGAGGTTGTAAGCCATTAAGCAGTAGGTGGATTTTTACAAAGAAATGCAAGCCTGATGGGTCTTTGGATAAGTATAAGGCTAGACTTGTAGTTGGAGGGCATCGCCAAAAACAAGGGTTAGACTTCTTTGATACTTATTCTCCTGTGACCAAGGTAGCCACCATTAGAGCTTTAATTGCACTTGCATCTATTCATGATTTAATTGTGCATCAAATGGATGTGAAAACTGCATTTTTGAATGGTGAGTTAAACGAGGAGATCTATATGAAGCAACCTGAAGGATGTGAGGTTCCTGGTCAAGAGGACAAGGTATGCAAGCTTATTAGATCTTTGTATGGTTTAAAACAAGCACCAAAACAATGGTATGATAAATTCCATCAAACTATTACTTCAAATGGTTTTTTGGTAAATGATTCTGATGCTTGTGTTTATTCCAAAATTGATGAACTTGGTTGTGTTTTCATATGTCTATATGTGGATGATATGTTGATCTTTGGGACCAATATAGACGTAGTAAATACAACTAAGTGCTTCCTAAATTCTGCTTTGAGATGAAGGATTTAGGAGAGGCTGATGTTATTCTTGGAATAAAGATTACTAGAACTTCATATGGGATATCTTTAAATCAATCTCATTATATTGAGAAAATATTAAAGAAGTTTGATCAATTTGATTGTGTTCCTGTGAAAACCCCATATGATTCTAGTATTCATTTGAAAAAGAATAAAGGTGATAGTATATCACAAGAACAATATGCAAAAATAATTGGAAGTGTAATGTTCTTGATGAATTATACTAGACCTGATATAGCTTATGCTGTTAGTAGATTGAGCAGGTATACTCACAATCCTAATCGGGAGCACTGGGTTGCCTTGATTAGATTGTTGAAGTATCTAAAAGGCACTACCAATTGGGGTCTACATTATCAAAGGACACCTTGTGTTCTTGAAGGATTTTGTGATGCTAATTGGGTGTCGGATAATGATGAGATACAATCTACTAGTGGTTATGTTTTCACTCTTGCTGGAGGAGCTATATCATGGAAATCATCAAAACAAACATGTATTGCCAAATCTACAATGGAATCTGAGTTTATTGCTTTAGAATTGGCAGGTCAAGAAGCTGAATGGATAAGGAGTTTGCTTGCTGATATTCCATTGTGGGGGAAGCCAGCTCCATCAGTTTCTATGCGGTGTGACTCGCAAGCAGCAATTGGGGTAGCGAATAATCAAGCCTATAATGGAAAGAGAAGGCATATTCGCTTAAGGCATGCCATAGTTAGAAATCTAATTAGAGAAAATGTGTTGTCACTCGAGTATGTAAAATCAGAGAGGAATATTGCTGATCCTCTCACCAAAGGCCTTTGTAGAAAAATGGTGCTGGAGTCAGCACAAGGAATGGGTTTAAAGCCTATTGGTGAGTGAATTGTGATGGATACCCTTCTTAGGAATTCCTAAGTTCAAAGGGTCAAACGAAATCACAAAACAACTCAAGATATATGTACTACTACCATTCCTATTAATAAAAGTGATGTAGTATTTTGTTTTAAATTACTGTTATATGTGTAAGGTTGAGTATAAGCTCTTAATAAGTTCATAGCCTTATTTGAGGTGGTTTGTGACAGTACAAACTTGATGAACTTACCTATGTGAATGTGGGGGTTACGCCCAATCCCCTATGAGAGTCCAAAGGTTAGGCTCTCTAGAGCATTCACGAGAATCCAGGCTAATTGTGGGGCATCTTATTATATTTGCGAGAACGTATCTTGATTTGAAAAAGGTTGAGTGCGCAACTATGTTTTGCTAACATCATGAAAGGTTCAAAGAGAAATCTACCTCTTATGACAGTAAGACATATTTGTATGCACTGAGTGTCAATTCAAGTCCATAAGACATTGATACTTCAAAACTCAGTATCTATTGCCCAGATCATCTGTTTTCACCCTGTTTTTTCCTGTTTTCTCTTTTGAATCATGTGGGGATTGTTGGAGTTTATAATAAATGATTGTGAAGGAAACTCAAGAGTTGCTTCAAAAGAGAATTGAAGAGTCCCACATTGATAGAATAATAGGTAGTGTAAGGGTTTATATACATTACACTTTCTATACCCTTTGAGTTGTGTGACAAAGGACTTTTAGTGGGCATGTGGTGAGTGGAGTCACCACACGCGCGCGCGCCCGGTCCGGGCCATGGGCCATGGGCCTTGGGCCTTGGGCCTTGGGCCTTGGGCTTAACTTAACTAAAGTTTTGGGTTAAAAATATGTTGTTTTTAGCCAGTAACTAGGTTACCGTTTTTTCCCGGATTTCCTCCCTTAATGAGCCGTTATTTCCTAATTACGGGCCATTATCTCCTCCCACTAAGTCGGCTGGTAACCACGTTTTAACCCTATTATCCTTTTATAAATACGTAGGTTACTGTTCTCTTAACACACAGAAAATCATAAACACCTTTTCTTCCTCTCTCGAAAATTCTTTCTGGGCAATATTCAAGATCGTTCTCAATCTGTTTTTCCATCTACACTGAATCTCAGAGACCGTGTAACCCTGGAGGTTGATTGCTAAGAGGCCGTGTGTTGTAGCGGGGCAAATTCAACTTTAGGGCAGTGAATTCTTCACGCCACGGTTTTCAGATAAGTTAAATTTATATTGTTAGCGGTTTTAGTTCCTACAATTTGATCTTAGATTAAATATCATCTTTTAAGATTTTAGCCAACTAAGCTAGGTATTGTAGAAATGTTGTGTGGATAAGTTTATATTATGAGTTATGACAAGTGAATGTTACGTGAAGAGAATGTACGCACAAGTAATACTGAAGGTAGGAATTGAGGTTGGTTTAAGTGGTGAACTTTTTCATCTTTTCTAACAAGGTCTAGGGTTCAATTCCTACCCCCACATATTTGTTTGGAATTTAAGAGGAGGGAGGGGATTTAGGGGTGTCTCAATTCCTACCTTCAGTATGTCTCAATTCCTACCTTCAGTTACCTCAACGGTTATATTATTTTTGGATGTCTCAATTTCATCTGATAAATACCTCTTTTGGTTAGGTTTATTTCTATTTTCTTTCTTAAGTAGACCCCTTAATAAAAAATTGTGCCAAAATCAAAATTTGCAATAATTTTGAGATACAACCATAAGACCAATAGTGTTGAAATCCATTAAATGCCCACTTGTGAGTGTCCCATATTGAAGAAAGAGGAGAGAATAAACCACTTTATAAGATTAGGAGTTACTCCTCTTATCACCAATTGGTTTTAGGATGGAACCTCCTAGCTTGTAAGTGGGCTAAACTCCCCCCTCCTTATTGAGTCATCCAATCCCATACTAAAAGTCCGTTTTGGGTTCGATCCTTACCCCCAGTTAGAGGTGTTCACTAGGCCGGGTGCCCAATGGCACCCCGAGCCCAGCCCATCAATAAAAGGGTTAGGGTTGTCTTTTTTAGTTTTTGAATGGGTTTCAGATGGGTTATTTATTAGTAGGGCTGGGTAAGGGCTTTTAAGGATTTTAAATGGGCTTTAAAGGGTTTAGAATGGGTACCCATTTTTTTTATTTTTCAATTCCACTTTCCATTTCTTTCTCCTAATAACTCACGTCTATTTCATTTCTTTCATTTTCTCTCTCCTAAAACCCTAAATCCCTCTTTCAATTTCGATTTTTGTCCCTTTTTTTTCCCCAATTTTTCCCCAAATCATAAACCCTAAAATTCTCTCTCCTCTTCTTTTCTCTGATTTTTTTTTCGTTCCTCAATTTTAGGTAAGTCTAACCCTAAATACGAATTTCTGTTTCTTATGAAGATTAAAATGATTCAGAAAAGCTGAATTTCTGTTTTTCGCCATCAAAGGTACGTACATCTCATTTCTTGTTTATAATTTGAGTTTTTTTACTTGTTTATAATTTGAGTTTTTTTAAGGGGATAATCTTATGTTTATTTTCGTGTAATTATGTCTATTTTATTTTGACTTGCTTTTTTTACTGGGTTTTACTTCACTATCTTAGATCTGCTGCTCACTATATTTTTCATCGTTTGTAAAATGTTCATTTCATTTTTTTTTCCGTGAGTTGATTTTAGTATTGGATCGAAATTATGTTATAGTAGCAGCAATTTCTGCTACAGCTCAATAAAAGCTAATTCACTCCAAATTATTATAGTAGCAGCAATTTCTGCTACAGCTCAATAAACATATAACATGTGGTAGGAAATCATTTTTGTTGATTCTTGGACAAGTGAGCTTTAATGAAGCTTAAATGGTAGGAAAAAAAAAAATTCATTAACAGCATTTGAGCACACTCCGAATCGCAATCAAACAATTTTCTGGGATTAGATGATTTATCTGGTGTTAGATTATTATGATTTTAAATTGTAGATTGTAATGTGAATAATAAATCATGGTGCCAGATGTTATGATTTGTGTTGTTTGATGTGAATATGGTATCTGTTATGTTTTATTTGTTGCACTAGACAGTTATATTTGATATGCAATTTCGACTTAATAATGTGCTATAGGTAATATTTGTAGCTTTAATTTGTTATACTTGCTGTAAGTCTCGATTCTAAGAAAATGCTACTAAACTACTCTCCTGGTGGTATTTGTTTAGTATGCACTAACTCATGTTTTATGGATTTGTAGATCGATATGGACAGTGAACCATTGTCAAGGCCAACAGAGGATGGATATAGCGAGTATTCCGGTCCGGCACCCAAGAGGAAGAAGACATCGAAGGTGTGGCTTGAGTTAGTTGAAGGGATGAATGAAAAAGGTGAGAGAATAGCTACTTGTATTCATTGCAAACTTGGCTTAGCTGCTGGCCCTAATAGTGGAACATCTCATTTAAAGCGTCATCTATTGGAAAGTTGTTCGTTAAGACCTCTTGGACTTGCACTTGGGGAGGGGGTACTAGTAGAGAAGAGGGTGAATTTGTGTTTGATATGAATGAGCTAAGAAAAGAAATTTTACTCTATATTGTGGAAGGGGCTCATCCTTTTTCAACAGTTGAAGAAAAAGGTTTCCGACGGATGATGTCTAAAGCAACCCCTCATTTTAAGACATGTAGTCGAGCTACCATCACTAGAGATCTTTTTTCATTATATTACTGTGATAGGGAGAAAGTAAAAAATATGTTAGTGAATGCTCCTGGCCGAATTTGTTTTACTACTGACAATTGGAGATCATCACATACTTGGCAACATTATATTTGCATTACGGCTCACTTTGTTGATTGTAATTGGAAATTACACAAGTTGATTCTTAGGTTTAGAGGCCTTTCACCCCCCTATGATGGACAAAGCATTTCTGAGGAGATTTTCATGTTTTTAATTCAATGGAAAATAGAGCACAAAGTGTTAAGTGTGACAGTGGATAATGCTACTTATAACGATACAATGATTAGTCATTTAAAACTCGTCTTTTCTTAAGGGGATTGTTGTTTAGTGATGGATCTTTTCTGCATATTAGATGTTGTGCACACATTATTAATTTGATTGTTCAATCTGGTTTGGATGTTATTGCAAGCATTTTAGACAACATTAGGAACTTAGTGAAAATGGTCACAAGATCTTCATCGAGAAGTAAAGAATTTTATGACACTGCTCAAAAGAACTTTGATTTGGATGTTAAGAGGAAACTTAATTTGGATATGAAAGTTCGTTGGAATTCCACTTTTAAGATGCTTGATAACATACTCTATTACAAGGATGTGTTTATTCATTTGGGGTTGGTGAGCTCTAATTTCAAGTTTTATGTGCCTCGAGAGTCGGAATGGGAAAACTTGTTTGTTTTTCACCGGTTCTTAAATATTTTCTATGATGTCACTTGTATGTTTTCGGCTGTTAATTCCCCGACCTCCAATTTGTACTTCAAGGGGGCGTGGATGGCTCATCGTTGCTTGATTGAGACGGCAAAAGGCCCACATATTTTTCTATCTAGTGCAGTGGAACCTATGTTAGTGAAGTTTGACAAGTATTGGTCCGAGTATAATGTGATCCTATCTTGTGCGGCCGTTCTTGACCCTAGATTTAAAATAAAGTTTGTGGAATATTGTTTGGTAAAGTTGTTTGGTGAAGAGGATGGTATGATACAAGTAGGAGAAATCTTAACTACTTTGAAAACTTTGTATAACGAATATAAATTGCAATCATCTATTTCTCCTATTGTTGCTCCTTCTCCTCCTAGTAGTGGGTTAGGCCAAAACTATTTTGAGGATTACAATAGCTACAATCCAAGAAGTATTAGTACGCAAATTGGAAAGTCACAACTTGATGTATATTTGGAGGATGAGGCACTTGACATGAACTCGGAATTGGATGTATTGGAATTTTGGCATCAAAATGCAATTCGATTTCCGGAGCTTTCAAAAATGGCAAGAGATCTACTAACAATTCCGGTTAGTACAGTAGCTTCTGAATCGGCTTTTAGCCTTGGAGGGAAAATTATATCTCCTACTAGGAGTTCATTGAAGCCAAAGACTGTGCAAGCACTAGTGTGTGTCCAAGATTGGCGCCGTGATGAGCATGGTATTTCTGTAGACTTGGAGTCTGACCCATATTCTTGTGACGAGGATTTAAATGAAGAAGAGGATGATGATACTAGCCTTTTCCATTAGGTAAATTTCTCTTAAGTCTTGAATAAATTTCTTTAGTCTTCAATAACTTTTTTTTTGTGTGAATGTAGAAATATCTGATTTATACTATGCTTCCAATATGTTTGAAGTCCACAAAATAATTCTCTGATTTTTGATAGAGAACGAGAAATCGAGTGGAGATGAAGGGATTATGAAGGCGAATGAGCGTGGAGAAATGGGTGCTGTTGTTTTTTTTTTCTGATTTTAGATGTATTGGTATTTCCTTTTAAGTTTGTGGAGTTCTTTATGCCAAGTTAGTGTCTGATTTTAGTGCAAATTTTATACAGGTGGTTGAAAGTGAAGGAAAGAACTTAGAAGTTGTTGTGATGACGAAAGCAGGTCTGCATCAGCTTGAGGAATCTGAGATTGATGCCATTGTTGCAGAGATTGAAGCAGAGAAGGCAGCAGCTGAGGCTGCAAAGAAAGCTCCTGCTAGTTCATGTTAACTTGCAGACTTTTGTTCTAGGCTGTTCACTTAGTGTCTTAATGCTTTCCAATTCCAGCTTTGTTTAGACTAAACATTGAATTGTTGCAAATCAGACTTGGATTTCATTTGTGCTGTTAGTAGACGTATAATATATGTGATACCATTGAAGTAGCTACTAATCAATGGGTGATTGGCTGATTTTGCTTCATTATGATTGGTAAAAGTATGTTCTTGCTGCTGTTGGTCTGACATTTTACATTTTAAGATGAGTTGGTAAAAGTATGTTCTTACAGAAATAATGGGCTGGGCCGGGCCGGGTCTCGTAGGCTTAAGCCCGGCCCGGCCCGATGTTGTTTTGACCATAGCCCGGCCCGGCCCGGTTCACTTCGGCCCGGCCCGGCCCGAACCCGGCCCGATGAACACCTCTACCCCCAGTATTATGCTGGGGTATTCCTTTGCATGTTATGCATGCCTTACCAGCCAATGTGTTGGTGTTTCCTATAGACTAGCAGTTTTGTAAGGGTTAGCCTTTGGACTGACTTAATTTAAAAAAAAAAAAAAAAAAAAAGCAATGTTTCTATCTGTATCATGTACGAATGAAAAGACTAGTACTCCACTACTCCCTTTGTTTCGTCCTCCAGGTGGCTCTTGGCTAGAATTTTATTCCCAACATTATTATTGCTTTCTAATCAAATACTTTTGGTGAACGATATCAGATGGCCGGTGATGGTTGTCGTATTGTATCATGATTTTTTTTGTTTGCAATTGTTCTCTTTCTTCGTTTTTCATTGATCGATATTTTTTGAGGTGGTTCTGTGTTTTAAGAATTTTTTTTTACATCATAAAAACTTACATCAATTAAAATTCGAATTAATTAAACGAGAAAGAGAGTGTTATATTACTAAATATGTAAATATTTTGTGTATCTTACTTTCCTTATTTACTATCCTTGCTTGTAAACCCTAGTTTGTATTAGTATATATGGTTAATTAATGGAATAGCCTCACTCAAGGGATTATCATATTCTGACAATAAGGTGATTACAAAGAGGTGCTTCATGAGGCTTTATTTGCCTCATAACACATTATGCGCTTAATAAACTCATGAGTTACATCTCATATTCTCACTCCACCCATCTAAAATCATCCAACCCATTTCACAAATGGATTTGGGTAATATCCAAGGATTGTCACATTGTGTGTGGTTATAGGACCCAATATATATTTGTGATTGGCCCAATTATACTAGCTCAAAAAATCGCAATTAGCTTCTAGCAAAATGTTAAGGTCACCTAATATTATGGAATATATTATCTCCATAATTTGTCCATATACATTTAGTTTGTTACACTTGATCGAGAACAAATCCTTCAACTGCTTCACTAAATTTTGAATAACCATAATAATGGTGCGTTCATTTTACCAAAAATTTCCTGAACATAATTACACTGAACTTATCTAAATTTATTAGAAATAATAAAATTTCATTTTATAAGGTAAAAAGAACACACCTTAATATTAATTTGAAGCCACTTGACAATGAAAAAAATATTTTCCGTCCGGTTCTAACAAGTTTAATGTACATGATTCATATACCAATCAAATCAAATCAAATTTGCCATACTTTTATTTTCATCCTCACCAAATTATGATTTATGAGTTCTATGAGGAATGATTTTTTCCCTAATAAAAGACTTACTTCTAGAGATCAGATTCTATTAACGTACACTAGAAAACTCAGATTGCTACCTAACATTTTTCATATATTTTAAAGCATCCAAAAGTTAAGGAATCAGCTTAAAGTCCTTTCAAGATCTCCAGTCACCAACCATTTGCATGCATGTGCCTCGCATTATGGTTTGCTTTCCATGCATATCATATTATATTTTTGGAAAATGTCATGTAATAATTGTCGTGATATATAATGTGTTTTTGGGTGCAAAATGGTACAAAGAATAATATATAACATATATTTAAATGGTACAAAGAATAACATATATAAGACTTAAAATTATGTTGCAAAATTAAAGATATTTAAGCTATAACTATCAATAAATGTATTATATCTCTATTATGTAAGTTAAGGGAAATAATGGTGTCCCCCTTGGAATTTACTTAAATGCCCCTCACAACATTCCACAAACAACCCTTCTGGCAACTAATCAAACGATCAACGCACAAACTTGCCAAAACAAAAAAATTAATCAAATCTCTTTTAACCCAATCAACTGATATAATGTTCAATCAAATAAACGTGCCAATAAAAAAAATCAATCAAAAAGATTCATTATCAATAACTTACCAAAACATTAATACCATATACATAACAAAAAAATTTACACGGCACAACAACATTACACAAACTCAATTACAAGCACAAATTCCAAAAGAAAAAAAAAAACAGTTTTCTTCATAGATTGGAGTTTCACGACATTCTCAAATATGGAACTTTCAATTTTGCCGATTCTTTACTATCAATCAGGTAGGCAGTTAGTTATTGAAAATAAAGTTATGTGTACTATTCTATGTTCAATAAATCTTAATAATATGGAATATGTTCGAGTAAATTAAACTCAAACTACACCAACTCTTAAAAATGTGCTGTATTAGGTTTTTTTCAAAAAAAATTAAACTTAAATTATAGTTTATTTAGAATTTAATTCGAAAATAGTTGAAATTCAAAATTAAACTTACTCATAAATACTCAAAAAAAAAAAAATGAAACTTCGACCAAAATATGAGAACTCGAATTGTTTTTGTGGCCATATATTAAAAAGAATTTGAGAAAAATAATACTTAAACTCATATATTAAAATCAAAAAATTATGCCTGTAATCGAATATCAACATAAACCTTAATTTGGGGGAAATTGAATTTCATAATAAACGGTAGAGCTTGCGCCATGACTTGCTTGAGATAATCCTTAGCTATTAATCGACGGTCTCAATTGAATATATAGAGACAGAGAAAAACGAGTGTAGTTTGATTTGGGGGAAATTGATGAAGATGATGTTCAATTAAATATAGAGAGAAAAAATATTGGATATTTAGATATATAGGTATGTGAATTGGGGGAGTAGTGGTTTGATTTGGGGAAATTGATGAAGATCCGATGTTCAATTGAATCAGGGGAAGTAGTGATTTGATTTGTGTTTGAGAAATATGGGTTCAGTAGTAGAGCGAATATGGGTTTGTTCAAGAAATAAAAGGAATGACATAAAAATGGGAGAGTAGTCAGTGAAATTTTTTTGTCAGTAGCTAATGTTGAAGAATTGAAGAGAGAGATAGAGTAGACTGAGTAATATGTCTCTTTTGTCATGGGACACATGGGGTGAATATTAACATTTTAGTGCAATATATCTATTTCTATCAAGCTATAATAACCAATAAAAAATCAAGCTATAATAACCAACAAAAATCAAGCTATAATAGCTGCATACAAAATGCAACAACAATTATATAACGTTGAGAGCTATATTTTAAAGTAGCATAATGTTTTAGTGCAGTGTTATCTCACCTCTACCTTTTTGTCTTAAATGGATATTTAGAGCTTTGACTTAAAATTGTAAATTGTTATGTATCTTATTAACTTAAAATTGTAATGCTAATTGATATAGTAATTGACTTAAAATTGTTATGCTACATGATAGTCGGCTAACTTAGATTTATCTTAATACTCTAAGTTAGTTCTATTATCTTAGATATATATTTATTTAATTGTTTATAAATACTATTTGTAAGTATTTCAAAAAATCTCATTCACAAAATGAAGATGAACTTAAATATACGAGTTTTCGTTTTTGGTTTATTTTACTACCAAGTAACAGTTATGTCCAACAATGTATCGCACGCATCGCGTGCATAAAAAGCTAATATAGATTATTACCTTTGGTCATGTATAGAAAATCAAGTTATGGTAGTTTCCTCTTTAATTAATTAGATCCTCTCTATGGAGTATCAATTCTTATCATTTTAGTAATTTTAAATAAAGCCATACTCCAACATCATATTTAGGCCTCGTTTGGTTCACATGGGAAATAATTTTTCATGGGAATTTACATTTCATTGGGAAATTTTTTCCCTTGTTAATTTCCTAGGAATTAGACAAAATTGTTTGGTTGACACCATAGGAAATTGCATTTCCTAGGAAATGACTCACCAGGGGGGGGGGGGGAGGGGCTTGGTGAGTGATTTCCTATGTTTCATGGGAAATTCTATTTCCCTTGGAATTTGTATTTCCTATGCTTCTTCCATTTCCCTCCAACCAAACACAACACCCATAATGTATTTCCTAGAATTTGTATTTCCAAGGAAAATAGCTTCCAACCAAACAACACTTTAAATGTCTAGTTGTATGCCTTAACATTCCTTAATTTCCAAGAAAAAAATTAATAAGAGAAGACAATCCATACAACATATGTTTTTATTTGTTGTTATTATTGTTAGAGAGTGACTAAGCGAAATGATGAATATAATAAGATTTTGGGTACTATTCTTATAAGACATTATCGACTAAACTAGATGACATTCCCACATGTAGCATATATTAATGATTGAGATTGAAAATTTTGGTGCGGAAATTAATATAATATCTAAATGAATGAAAGACTATTCCAAATTTGAGCATAAAATTACTATGATGAAATAGAGAAAGTACTACTATAATGGATATATTAGAATAATTTTTGGATGTGTTAGATGTAAAAACTTACATTTTGGATGTACAAGCATAGTTTATGTACAAGAAAACTAATGGATGCAAGATATACAAAAATCATTATGAATGTGCAAATATAGTTTTAAGATGTACAAAAAAATCATAGATGGATAAGATAGATTTTGAATATACAATATATACTATGGATATATGATAATTTTTGAAAGTGAACATAAAAAAATTTAGAGAAAAAAAAGACTAAAAAACAATAAGTGAACATTTCGCCATTTAAACTTAAGTCTTTTTTCTAGTCCTTTTGATGTCTTTAGGTAGTACACTAGAGTCGATATATTAGACTTGAGCTAATAGATGGAGTGGGTGTTTCACATTTTTAGGGAGGCTAACCAGGCAGCGGACTTCATGGCTTACAAGGGTCACTCGTAGCGTGCTCCTCGCTGCTATACTCGTTTCCTCCTTACGTGAATTTTCTCTCCTCATCCGGAAGGATGTTTTAGGTTGGCTCCAGATTGATGGGGTCTCTTAAGTTTTTCTCTCCTTATCAAAATAAAAAATAAAAAATTAAAGTGGTGATTTTAGACGCTTTGAATTTTTGCAAGAATTGTCACTGGATTAGACTTTGTCGCTTAAAAATTTGTCATTGATCGAACCCCATGTACTAGTTTTCCTTTTGTTGAGGAATTTTGGATTTTGCTACCTTTCTTCTATTATCTTTTTGAAATAACTATCTTTTTTTTAATTTCTTTTCTAATTTAACTACTTGTAATTTTTTTTTTTATTTGAAATTGTTGGTTTTGCTACCTTTAAACGGGTTCATCCAATTTTTACATTAAGTGGGATCCACTTTTGCTTCCCCTATTTCCTCGCATCTTTCCCTTAATTTTTTTTAAATATTGCCTCTTTCATCAAACTTCAAACACAATTTGTCAATATTTATACAAATTTCAAATCAATCTTCACAAGTCTGAATTAGGAGGTTTAGAATTATTGTTCATTGAATTTACAAAAGTTTGTCAATATCAACAACTAAAATTAATATTTAAGTTTCAATTTTGGAAACTTGAGCCCTTAAGAAATTAGGGCTTTTTCAAAATCGAAAGTGTTTCAAACTTGGGACTTCCAATACGAATTGAAGTATATACTATGTTATACATTAATCATGTCAAAGCTTCAATTTTGCTGAAAAACTATTCAATTATGCACATTTCATTACCAATTACAAGCTGTATTTTCATGAAATTTCCAATTGAAATAAGATCCTCAATTTAATATGGAAACTACCCCTAGAGTGAAACAAAAATGTGCAACGAACTCAAAATTTAGGTGGAAATCATTCACCTTTCTAGTTGAACATAAACCATATTTGTATAGCTCTCTCTCTAGATTTAGAGTCTCTCTCTCTAAAAAATTTTGATCACTGGGGATTATCTTTAGGTCTTTGACCTAGAGGCCTTGGGAGTCAATTTTTTAGAGATCTCCGTTGTTTAGTCCATGCATTCAAGCAGCATCCAAGATAAGGTTCCTCCGGATGATTCTCATGGTATATCTGATATGGATGGAGTTAAATCTCAAGTGGTTGGTTCAGAGATTAGTTCTGATAGAATTTCGTTCAAAGAAGTAGTTTCTAGCTCATCCCAATGGTTTCCCGAAGCTAAAGCTGTTTACCTCAGCTCCATGGAATGGGATGAGCCGGAATTAGAAGCTCCAACTGGTGTTAATGTTGTCCAATTTTCGAAAGAAAAGTTAACCCAGCTTCGTAAGCCTTGGGGTTTAACTTTGATGGAGAAATGTCTGGGCATTTCAGTAAGGCCCTCCTTCATCACTCAAAGAGTGAGGTTGATGTGGAAACCTCGTGGTACTCTCGAAGTTATTGATTTAGGTTATGTTTAGTTCACCTGAAATTTTCTGATATGAACTTATCTGATCTGATCTGAACTTATTTTTTCTGATCTGATCTGATCTGATCTGATCTGAACTTATCTGATCTGATCTGATTACAAGATCTTATCTTTTAGATTTTTCTCAATATAGAAGAAAAAATATAGTCATGTGGGGTCTTGTTTGATTCGTCTCAATGAGTACTTTATTAATATTCAATTATTATAATTTTTACTAATATGTAATGAAAGATATAATGATTTTTAAATATAAGCATAATCTGAACTGAACTGATCTGATCTGATCTGAACTTATTTTTTCTGATCTGATCTGAACTGATCTGATTAGATCTGAAATAAGCAAAAATAAGGTGAACTGAACATAGCCTTAGGCAAGGACACATATCTTTTTAGGTTCAGTCTTCAGGATGATTATGAGAGAGCCTTATTTGGCGGTCCATGGTATGTGTTAGATCACTACTTAATGGTTACTCAATGGCAACCAAATTTCAGACCAACTCATAATCCTTTTAGTTCCATGGCAGTTTGGATTCACCTCCCAGAATTACCTGTTGAATATTATGACAAAGAAGCTCTGTTCACCATAGCAAGTAAATTGGGTAAGCCAATTCGTGTCGACTATGCTACCAATCATCTCACAAGAGCCAGATATGCTCGTATTTGTATCGAAATTAATCTTTCAAAGCCCATTACCTCCAAAATTTGGATTGGAAATCAATGGCAAGTGATCCTATATGAAAATCTTCATTCTCTATGTTTCGTTTGCGGTAGGATTGGTCATCAGAAAAACCAGTGCACTGAATCCAAAGGAAAAGCTGTCATGGCTCAGCATGAGTCAGGAAGTGGGGAAGAGACAGATGGCTCTCAGTTGTATTCTTCTCAGAATATTGATACAGGTGTTTCCAATGCAAAAGATGATGGGGGGACATTTGTCTCAAATAATCAGAAGTTGCAAAGTCCAACTAGGAATCCTCCTAGCCCACTGAAAGTTTCTACTAAGGAGAGTTTAGGGGAGGAATTTGGGCCATGGACCATGGTCTCACACCGTAAAAGATTTTCTAACTTCAATTCTCAAGCCCAAAAACAAAAAAGTTCTAATAAAGGGAAACTTCCCATTCCTACTCTCGCTCCTGTTTCGTCCGAAGCCCGAAAAAAAACAAATAACCTTTCTTCTTCCAATGGCGTCTCCACTAATAATTTTTGGAGAGTTTTAGACAAGGGCAATAATGCTTCTCAGAAAGATTTTGAGGGAATCAATGCTGATTATTCAAATATCGAGGCTTCTAATACTTCTCCAGTACCTATTCCTCTTCCGTCTTTTCCCTCTTGTTCAATTCCCAGCAACAGTCACCCTACCCAGATCCTCCACATGGCAGTTGAGAAATCTAATTCTTCAGTTGATAATATATCCCCCACGTTACAAGATATTCACATGCAAAATCCTTCATCTTCCACTGAAAATTCTCCTCCTTTGTCTTCTCTCTCCAATGGAAAAGAGCTCATCTTCAGAGAAAACTCCGTCAACCTCTTCGTTGAACCCAGTACTTCCATCCAATGTGTCTCTTCCACCTCCCCAACCCCCAATTTCTCTCTCATCTCCTCCTCTTCTTCGATCACTAGCATTCCGCCAACCGTTCTCGCACTTCCCCCCCTCCTCCTCCCACTGCTCTGAAAACCTCTCGCCCATCTCCTCCGACACTTCTCAACCTTTATCCGGCTCACCCTCAACCTCTTCTCTGGAGCTCCATCGAGTGTCCTCTCACATCATCCAAGATGGAAATGATGTTATCCTCCCTCAAATCCTTATGCCCCTCAAACCCATCCTTTCTCTCTCTTGCGAGGTCTCCGGGTCCTCCAGCAGTAGGTTTAAGAGCCATGCAACCCCCCCTTTAAACATTCCAACCTTTCCCTTGTTATTAAAAAGTCACGGGCTAGACCTAGAGTCGACCAAATTCAACATCATTATGTTCCACATTCAAAGAGAGGTAGTGGGAATTCAATTAGAAACTCGACACTCCTTGTTTGTGAAGGAAAAGTTGGAGATAAATGCGATGATAACTCCGATCAGCTTAACGGACACATGGAGCTTGGGAATGTCGCAGATTTGGAAAAATTGGGAAAAGTTTATACCTCAAATATCGAGGAAAGGGAAGGAGATAGTTCAAAATAGCTCTGGTTCTCTATCACCCCTTCCTAACCTAAATATGAAGATTATCGTATGGAATGTTCGGGGAGCCTCGAATAATACTTTTGTACCTCATGCATGGGATGTAGTCAGGTTGAATAAACCATCCATCTTTATTATTTTTGAAGCCAAGGCCGAGGAATGTCGGGCTCGTCAAGTTACTAGGTTACTTGGGTTTGACGATTTCAAAGCCATTCCTCCTCATGGCCTGAAAGGAGGGATATGGTTAATGTGGAAGAATTCGGTTGAACTTGTGAGTTGGAGTGAGGTATCTCCCTACTATTTTCATTCTCTCTTTAAGTTCAGCCCTAATCATTCGGAAGCTCTTATCACGGGCATGCATGCTCCTAGCACGGCTAGAGAACGTCATGAGCTTTGGAAGAACATGGAGCAAAATCTTCCGCCGGATCAGACCCCATGGATGGTTGTAGGGGATCTAAATGAGGTTAGAACTCAGGCAGAAAAGTCCGGAGGTAGGGCGTTCCGTAATTCTCAGTGTAAGGCCTTAAATTCCTTCATGGATGCTGCTTGCTTGGTTGATCTCGGGTTTGACGGTAACCCGTTCACTTGGACTAATGCAAGGGAAGGGGTTGCTCTTATCAGAGAGAGACTTGATCGGGCCTTGGCTAACCATACCTGGATCTCTGAATTTCCAGGAACACAGGTAAGTCACCTTCCTAGGTCCTATTCGGACCATTGCCCGGTTTGTGTTAATCTTAATCTTTCTTCTTCCTCAAACCAAAAGATGTATCCCTTCCGATGCAAAGAGGTTTGGTTAGCTCATCCGGACTTTAAAAAATTTTTCATCAATAATTGGCTTAACTCTCCTGTTGATTTTTTAGCTGGTAGAGATAATTTCCTAAATAATATTAAATCTTGGGATTGCCGCATTTTTGGGAACCTTTTTCAAAAGAAAAAACGCATCTATGCTAGGTTAAATGGCATTCAAATTGCTTTAGCTCGTTGTAATTCTTCCTTTCTTTCTAATCTGGAAATTCAATTGCTCAATGATCTTAATGAAATCCATCTGATTGAAACGCGGGTTTGGGCCCAAAAGGCGGGGTTTGATTGGCAACGTTCAGGAGATCTTAATACCCGCTATTTCCATGTGCTTGCGAAAATTAAAAAATCAAAAGGGAAGATTCATGCTCTTCAAGATTCAAGGGGGGTTTGGGTGTATGACGATTCTACCCTAAAAAATATGGCTCGCCTAGCCTTCATGGACATTCTCTCAACTAAGCACTCTTCTAGCTTGCTTAATTCCTCCTTCATTTCTCCTGTTGCTCTTGCATCAGAAGACGCTTTAAGTTTAGGTAAGCTAGTCTCTCTAGAGGAGCTTAGTCATGTGATTAAGTCAATGTCCCCGATCAAGAGTCCAGGTCCTGATGAAATTCAACCTGTTTTTTATCAACAGTATTGGGAGGATCTTCATGAGCCTATTGTTTCATTTGTGAATAAATGTCTTGTTGAGGGTCGTATTCCTGAAAGTATTAATAAGTCCTATCTTTGCTTGATTCCTAAGAAAAGTGCTCCCTCTACAATTGGTGATTTTCGGCCTATTGGTTTGTGTAACACTATTTTAAAAATTTTAACCAAAACCATTGCCACTCGCTTGAAAACTCTCATGCCAAATCTGACTAGTCCACTCCAATCTAGTTTTATAAAGGGTAGATCCATTGACGAAAACATTATTATTCTAAAAGAAGTAGCCCATTTGTTTAATCGTGCTAAAAGAAATAAGAGCATTATGGCCCTAAAAATTGACCTTACGAAAGCCTTTGATAGTCTTGAATGGTCTTTCATTAGAGATACTCTTGTTGGTTTTAATTTCCCAAAACACCTGGTTGACGTGATCATGAGTGTTGTTACTTCCCCTACCATTTATGTTCTTTGGAATGGAGAGGTAACTCCGGATTTTTGTCCTTCGAGAGGTATTAGGCAAGGGGATCCTTTATCTCCCTATATCTTTGTTCTTTGTATGGAACGCCTTTCCCTTCTTATACAACAAAAATTGGATATTAAAACTTGGAAACCTCTTATGATCACTCGTGATATTGGCTTATCTCATTTATTTTATGCGGATGATGTTTTCTTATTTGGGAAAGCTTCTTGGGATAATCTGAGCCTAATGATGGAAGTTCTCAATGATTTTGGCGTTCTCTCAGGTTTGTTTCTTAATAAGCTTAAATCTACTATCATTGTCCCCAAAAAAATGGACCATAATGTTAGACAATCTCTAAATTCTTTCAGTGGTCTGCTTGTCTCTTCTAATTTTGGGAAGTATCTAGGGGTTCATATTTCTCCTAATAAACTTCGAAAGTTGGACTACTTAGATTTACTAGATAAAACTACTGACAAAATAAGGGGGTGGCAAGCAAAGCTTTTAAATATGGCTGGAAGATGTACCCTAATAAAATCTGTTCTAAACTCTTACCCCTTGCACGTAATGCAAACTAATATCTTGCCCATTGGTATTCTTGATGATCTTAAAAAGAAAATTAAACGTTTCTTATGGAACAAAGTTGGTCAAAGACATTATATCTCTCGTACCTCCTGGGATCATGTCTGCAGACCAATGATGGAAGGAGGGCTTGGAATTAGAGATTTACGTCACTGGAATCTTTGCTTTATGGCTAAATTAGGCTGGAAATTTCTGACTCAACCTTCGAAACTTTGGGTTAAAATTCTAAACAACAAATATTGTAAAGGAACTAACTTCATGGATGTCATTCCCAATGCCTCTCAGTCTACTATTTGGCGCGATATTTTAAAAGGGAGGGACTTACTTGCTCAGGGTATTATTATGAATGTTGGGAATGGGGAGGATATTTCACTTTGGTACCATCATTGGGTTGGGAGGGAACCTCTTTATAAGTGCCCTGACATTGTTATTCCGGATTCAAAAGCTCATTGGAGGGTAGCCCACATAATTAAAAATAGAACTTGGTCTCTTGATCAGATTGCCTATTTATTACCCCAGGAGATTATTAAGGAAATCAAGGCTATTCCCTTGCCTACAATATCTTCCGTCCAGGATGAGTTAAGATGGGTGTTCTCATCGGATGGTGACTTTTCTATTAAATCTGCCTATCGAAAACTCAACCCAAATATTCATACTCCTTCTCAAATTCCTAACTTCTGGCCAAAACTATGGAAGATTAAGGTTCCTTTTAAATATAAAATGCTGTTCTGGAATGTTGCTCACGAAATTTTACCCACTGCTTCTAACCTTCAAAAAAAAATTCAAGGTTTTGATGCTACCTGTCAGTGTTGTGTTCAAGATCTGGAAACTCATTTGCACCTATTTCGGTAATGTTTTCATGCTGCTATTCTTTGGAAAGGAATTTTTCAAAATTGCCATTTAGCTAAAGCCTTAGATGTTCACTGTTTTTTCAATTTTGATTGGGACGATTGGATTACTTTTAATCTCAAACAATCCCTTGATTGGTTAGAAATGTTTGTTATTGCTTTATGGCATATTTGGAAAAATCGTAACAGGGTGGTGTTTGAAGGAGCCATGGCTAGACCTTCTTCCCAATATAATCACTTCTTTCTTGATTACATTCATAACCGCACTGTTTTTCAGAATCAGGGCAAGATGAATACTAATCCTCAGCACCCAATTGCTTGGAAACCCCCTGTTCATGGCTATTTGAAGTTAAACACTGATGGTTCTTGGAAGGCAAATGACAAAGCTAGCGGTGGAGGGGTGATTAGAAGAACTGATGGGTCTTGGTTCATGGGTTTCTCCATCAAGTTTGGCGCTGTTAACCCGGCTGCAGCAGAGTTAATAACCATAAGGGAGGGTCTTTCTCTCGCTAAAGACCACAACATCTCTAGACTTGAGGTTGAAACTGATGCGCAAGCTCTCAAGATTATGCTTGACAGAGCTGAGCAACTTCCCCATCACCAGTTGAGTGCCATCATTTGTGATATTGTTAAGCTTCTCAAAACCAACTGGGTGGTAGTTTTTCTCCATGCAAAACGCAATGCGAATATGGTAGCTCACAAGCTCGCTAGATTCGGGATGGATATGGAGGTGGACAAGACTACTCATACTTCTCCTCCTCAATGTGTGATGAAAGATTACATGCAAGAATTGGTCAATCCCATGGCTTAGCTGTGTTTTATCGGTGGCTGTCTTGTTTTATTGTGTGTAGGAAGGTGTCTCCATCTTTATCTAAAGTTGTAATCTTGTGGTTATGGTGGATGCTTAGTTTAGAAGCTGTAACAAACTGATGTTTTAAATATATGCCATCTTTTGTGTTAAAAAAAAACCTCAAAATTTAGGTAGTTGAAGATTGTTTGAAAGAACTTGATGAAAAATTTGATCAAAGGTTACCTTGCAAAATATGTACTCAATAAACAAATGAGTGTAAATAAAACCATATATGGAACCTTGACAAAAGAGTATAACACATATAAACAAGTTTGCGACATAATAGAATTACAAAAGGTATTAATTTCTTACACGAAACTAATTGTATAGAAAAATCTCTTATATGAAAATCAATTGTATAACTTAGCTTTCTTTATTTAGTTAATATATTTTGAGAGAGATATTATTGGACAATAATCGATCCAAAAGAGCTTTATTATTTCTAAAGAGCATCCTATAATATATTCATAGAACAATGATTTTTTGGAAAAATGGTCCCCATGTAGTTAAGAAAAGCAACTCCTATCTAATTTATTGCCTATCTATCTCTCAACCAACTGTATCAATTTCAAATGAATGTCATTTCATATTCATAAACTTTCAACTATATCATCAAACCTAACCCAAATTGATTGTAATTGAAGATTTCTGCTACAAATGGTTAAAAGAGTACTTAGTCACACCAAATTTTGGACTTTGCCAATTAAATCATATTTCATATAGGAGTATCGAGTATGACTGTATGGGAGTGTTTTACAAGCGTTGCTTTTTTGTAAAATCACATGAGAAAGAATAAAAATGAGGTTAGGTGAGAGATGAGGTAGCTAAATCACAAGATACACCAAGCAAAAATGGTCAATATACATCAGCAATTCAATATAGTCTCACACTCAATCTGTGGCAAACCTCGTAATACAACAAACCTCATAAAAAATGAAAAAGGTGATGTAACGTTGGGATACTTTCACACTAAGTAACATTAATCTAACCCTTCTTATGCGAGTTGTTCTAAAATAGTCTTAATAAACATGATCGTGAAATCTAGTAGTTCAAAATGATTCTAAACCATTAGATCATAAACATGATCATATATCTATATCTATTATGATCACCTAAAAATCATCTATCCAATACAAAAAATGTGTGCGCGCACGGCTAGCTAGCTCTGTGCACGCACGGCTAGCTAGCTCTGCGCGCGCACACACAAATGGAAATTTACAGTGTGGGTAAAAATGTTACTAATGGAATAATCTTGACCACTGATATGAGTAGATGGAAAGAGCTAGGAGAAGATGGAGGTCCTGCAGCAAGGGCATTGGGCATTGGTGTGAAGCCAAGGCACCAAACACCTGGAATGAAATCTATGAGCACAAGGTAAATTCACCAGATTTTCACCCACCTTAAATTCATCCAAACAAACTGCACATTCTTCTTGCTCCCCTGATTTCCACCCTAACTTTGCCCACCCTATTAACCTCTTTGCTCCTCCATTCTTCTTTGATCCAAATACCTCTGTTTTCAACTCATATCTTGTATTTACTCTTGATCTTCCATTCACTCTCTCTTCACTCAAGTCACTATTATTCCTGAAATTTAACCCATTAAATAATTAGTAAAAAAACAAAAAACTAGATTACCCTAAAAAAAATTAGAAGAACCCACTAAAAAAGTTTTTATAATACAGGCCTAAGAGTAGTAAAAGTCCCTACTATCCTTTTACATACAATAATACTCTAATATTCTTGATCAGACTATCTTTTTACTTTTTACCTAGATTTACTAGTTGAGTGCATTCATCATACATCCGGGTGTGAGATAAAGATGTTACACTTTAAACAACTAAAATGTTTTCTCTATTTCACTTATTTTAACATACTTGTATGAAAATAATTTCAAAAACAAGTTGATAAATAAATTTTAGCTAGTGACTCCTAGTACATACGGAGAATAAGTTGAGATAAGTACAAGTTAAAGATAGTCAAAATCAGCTTAATACAAAACACTCTTAAAATATGAGATGATTCAAGAAATTATTCATAGAATTTCATTATTCAAAAACTCATGTAGTGAAAGAAAATATGATTATTAAAAAAAAAGTAAGTAGAACTTTAGATTTTGGTTTTGATTATAGTTTGTACTTTGTAGTAACAATTTGTACCTAATAATTGATTTAGTTTGAGCTCTGAGCTTCTCATGAAGTCTTTCCTTAGCTTGTCGAGCCAATTGTCCTAGCTTCTCATCATCGTGGTATGTCCGGTTCGCTGAATGCGACTACATCACCATGTAACAACCATCGTCAATCGTCATTCAAATAGTATACTTCCTCTACTCGTTATCGATAAAGTCGAACTAGGAACATCAATATGGAACGGAGGGAATATAATTTATAACTCGTAAGTCGAAACATTATTTTTAAGCTTAACTCAATCTGAATCCCAGATCTCAAACAACCAGATCTCAAACAAAACATATTTATATATGGTCAATATGTATCAAATATTCAACTTTCACTAATTGATGTAGAAACTAGAAAACAATGATACCATATTAATTAATATATACTCCACCCGTTTTCGAAAGTTCTTATTTTCCTTTAATTAATAAAAAGATTTCGAATAGGAACAACGAAAGAAAACGGAGGGAGCAGTAATGGAGCATAATGGTAATATAAGGAAAGAAAAAGTACCAAGAAAGAGGTGGAGGAGTTGGGAGAGAAGAGAGAGAAAGAAGAACGTCTAGAAGATGGAGATGCACCATTTCCATTAGTTCCACTGCTTTGATGAAATCTTCTCCTTCTTGCTGCTTCTACTCCTGGAAGCATTCCTGCCATTTTTTTCTCTTTTTTTTGGTGATGAAATGAAAAATATTCCTGAAGATTCTTCTTTTAATAAGAACAATAATCAATGAGTGATAAATCGACAGGAAACAAAGTTTCACAGCTGCCAAAAGTGACTACCAGAAAAAGGAGAGAGAGAATATTGATATGAATGATGTGATTTAATTACGTTGTTGCAAAGATGTAACGTTAATATGATGGGGGTGGGGTGAATTAGGGAGGAAAGAGGGAGGAAATTACAAGGGAAAGTTCATAGTAAGTTCACTGAGTTTGTGTGTTTCAGGTGATCCTATTTTTCTAATCAACAGGATATGAGCTACTTACTAATTTGACTACGACATTATTTGACCATTCCATTTTGGATGATTCTATTGTAGGACCTCAACTCTTAGACTCTCACCCACACTTTCAACCCCTTTGTATTCTTTAGGTAGTATCCTAGGTGCTCCCGGGCCCAAATTAGATCCTACACCTATGTGGTTGGCTTTTGTGGCAGTATTTTTGAAAGTAGATCAGCTCTTTTTCTCTCATCACTCACTCATTCACTCTCTTTCTCTCTCATTTATTTGCTGAAATAATTTTTTTAATGTACAAATGCATATGGATTGGTGTACAATAATATACGAGTGTACATTTGGGGATGTTCAGTGATCAAAGTAATGACCATCAGTGTATATTGTGATTTATTGAATTTCGGTATGGGACTGTAATTGTAAATATTGAATTTCATTAGTGAACAAACATCAACACACCAGTGTACAAAGATTGGAAATCACTCACTTGACATATTTCGGTATGGGACTGTAATTGTACATATTGAATTTCATTAGTGAACAAACATCAACACACCCAGTTTACAAAGATTGCAAATTACTCACTTAACATCAGCTTCAGGGATTGGGTTACTTTCAGCTAGTGGACTATCATTGTACATTTTGATTTTGTTAATGAACAACCACAAAGCCAAGAATGTACAAGGGGGTTGAGTGTGGAAAAGAGAGAAATGGTGAACAGTATATGGGGGGAAATGATGGCGGTTGACATTAAATCAGTTATTAAATGGTGAACAATAACTGTCAAATCAGTTACTTTTTGAATTTTCGACATGTACACTGGATGTAATGAGAATGTACTTTGGCTATCAAATCAATTACTTTTTACATGTAATGGTGCGTTTCATTCTTCTTGCCTTGCGTTTTGGAGCTGGTGTAGGATGCTCATCCTACACCTTGGTCCAGGATCTAATAATTAGCTCCCGGGAGCATATGTGCTACCAAGTGACTAAGGACTCTTTAGGTTAATGGTATGACTTCTTATCTTACGACTTACACATGAAAAATGAAGGAATCTTGGTGGTAACATACTTTCATTGTTGGGGGAGGGTTGGAGCTTGTTGCGTCTTTGAGTGAGTGACCCTACGCGAGGGGAGCATAGAAGAAATTCTTCTTATTAAAGGATTTTCAAAAAAAAATGTGCTACCAAGTATATTCTTTCACTAATCCGTCACATATTCTGCTGAAATGTGTAAACTATAAAATGTGTAAAAAGTGCAAGAGGAAACACTAGAAAAGCTTTATACTTTTTTAGGTTGATAATAATTGTTAGTTAATAAAAACATAAAAATGTGAGTTTAGAATCATTTTCCATTGTTAGTTTTTTTTTTTTTTGTTATAAAAATTTAATATTCAATAATCCATTGTAAGGTTAGCGTGAACGTGTTATGTGTCCCTTTTATTACATGTGACTCTTTGGGCTATCAAAGTGTCTTTATTCTTTTATGTGATTTTGTGGATGAAAATTGGTTATTCTTGCCAAAAACAAGGTCCAATTATTTTCCATATAATTGAGCATGTAGAGCCCACACATATACAAAAAATTAGAACGTTAGAACTCAATATTGAAAAAAAAGGGAGAAATTGCTCACTATCCAACTTATGGCACATATATATGTCGAAGGTGTCAGCTCGTGTGATGCATACTATGATACAAACATGGATTTATATTGCTATGAATACTTGAAGAGCCACCATGTTTCAAAAATCCCGTTAATTTGTTTCCGAACTTCCTTGTTTGCTTATTCCCTTTGTGTAAATAATCTTGAGCAACAATACTATAATATTGAAATTTGAAAGTAAGTTTCAAATATAACATACAAGGTCTATTTTATCCTACTATGTTGTTATGCACAAACTTCCAATGCAGTCAATGAAACTATCATATACTTTAGATCATAGAAGTCGGAATATCTATACAAATATATTAAAAGGCCTGCGTGACAATGCACACACGCCACGTGGCACCTCTGTTACTCTACTAAAATTGTCCGATGTGTACGTAAGTCATGTCAATTAACAAAAGTAAAATTACCTTGCAACAAGATCTGAACCCGTGACCTTTGCTATTATACATGACACAATTACCATCTCAACCAGCTTTTAATCATGTTCGTTTTAAGTATCTACATTATTATATTTGTATCTTTTAAATGTTGAGTTTTCCTTAATATATTTTAATGGGAACGGAATAAAATGCATATCAAGTTCGGAAAACAATATCAACCCGAGGCAACGCCCGGAACCAAATACTAGTTTTACCTCACAATACGAAGATAATGATATAAATGAAAGAGCATCATATAGCTAATTAATATGAGCAAAAAAAAATAAAAAATTCTTGTATGTACCATACTTATAGTCCACTTAAGTATATAATAATAACGTTTTTACTGTTTTTCAGGGAAACTAGTTATTAGGCCCGGGCTATGCCCCGGGTAAGAAAAAATTTCATTTATTAATATAATACTTTATGATAATAACAATAAACACAACTTAGCCTAGTGGCTAAGACTTTAGTATATGTACTTGAGGTCTCGTGATCAAACCCTATACTACACAATTTCTAAATTCCTAGGGGTAGTACTGTAGTGGTCAACACTGCTCTTCAAATGGTATCATGCATACATAATAATTAATTTAATGAACATGCAAATTTATTTATTTTTAAGGAGGCAAGGGATATGTTTAATAACATTAACTGTGGAAACATGGATCACTAAGAGAAGTTAGATGAAATGGTGATTCTTTGAAAACCCTTACATACATAGTCAGGGGTTCGAGCCCAAACTTCAGCTTCTGGTGGCAGGAGGAGGGTGCCACGTGGCGCATCGACGTTGTTTCGCATGCCTTTTAATATATTAGTATAGATTTCTTTTGTTGAAGTAAGCAAGGTTAGAACCTGTAACTTCAATTTTTAACATTATTTATGATTGTTTAAAGTAATTCTGAAATTCGAAACTTATTTTTAAGAGTGTAAGAGCAACGCCCGCACTCCTGATTACTGTATCCGAGCTAGGCCAAAAGAGAAATGCGTGTGATGAAACGACTTGAGAGTTGAGACGCTGGGTTTCGGCAATGTGATAAGATTACCCAATACCCACTCACGGCCCATAGTATTGTCGTGTAACATCAAGATAGAGATCGATACCACAAATCCACCAAACAAACAATTATACCACACCTAACGGACTAGAATCCTTATCTTTATTAATGTTAGCTTCAAAGTTCTGATTGGAACTCCAATTTGCCACTGGATACACTACCAACTATAGATAAATAATTAAGAAATGAGATTGATGTAGGACTTTAGATATTTAATGCGGAAAAAGAGTATCATCTACCTAAACATTTAACCGCAAGAACTTTGCATAAATTAACATGAATCTAAAAAGAGCATAAAATTATACCTCTTGATGCGTGAATTCCTTTTACACCACAAGCCTTCTAGTGAAGATCCGTTAGAACGTCAAACGTCGTTCCTCTAATGTCGGTCCACGAACAACTCTTGGATCACCACGTATGCTAGTACGGAAGAGAGAAAAAAAAACTCTGTAACTTTTGGGGTGTATGATGGTTGAATGGGGAAAGGAAGAGCAAGGAGAAAATCAAAAATTTTCCTCTCTAAAGATGATGTAAAAGTTGTACTACTTTGTAACCCCTATATCTCCATATATAGAGGTTACAAAGAGGTGTTTCATGAGACTTTATTAGCCTCATAATGTCGCACATTATGAGCCTAATAAACTCATGAGTTAGTATCTTATTCCACCCATCTAAAAAACCGCCAAACCCATTTCACAAATGGGTTTGGGTAATATCCAAGGGTTGTCACATTGTGTGACCTCATAGGACCCAATATATATTAGTCGTTGGCCCAATCATATAAACCTAACAAACCGCAATTAGCTTCTAGCAAAACGTCACGATCACCAAATATTATTGAATATATTATCTCCATAATATGTCCATATACATTTAGTTTATTACACTTGATCGAAGACAAAATCCTTCAAACTTCTACTTGTCTAAGAACAAGTGTATAACCTTCAAACTCCTTAAGTCGCTTAATGTCTAACTTGATGACATGGTAAAATCGTATGTAAACCATAACAATATTCATGTTGTTTCTTGAAATTCGAGTTCGAACCATCGAAGCAAATAATTAACTCCTTAATCAATTTGAGCACGGCTAGGGGCACTAATCGAGTTGAGCAGCTCGCGAGCATCCTGTGATCGACTCGAGACCTTAACAAGTCGAGTTGAGCAAGCTCCAACTTGACTCGATAAGCTCGTGAGCAACTTCTTAAAATTTTTTTTATATAAATTGTTGAAATGAGAATGAAAAAAAATACACTTTAAAAGAAAGTAAGGTAAATAAGTTAGAAGGGGGGGGGGAACAATGCATAAAACTTATCCCACATTGGTATAAAGACAAAAAATTAAAGCCTATTTAACTTTATAAAAAGATGGTGGCTTAAACAAAAGTCCCACATTGGTTGGAAACTAAAAACCAACGCTTCTTTTCTTTATAAAAGGGAAGGATGACACTTGAGAGTTTGGGTTGAGCTTGATGCGTTTGTGTTGGGTTGAGCATAATGAGCCCAAGTCGAGTTGAGCTTAACGAGTTCGAGCCGAGTCGAGTTGAGCATCAATAATTCTTATCGAGCACGAGTCGAGCTAGGAAATTTTGTTCTCGACGAGTTTCGAGTCAATTCGAGCACAAGTTAGTCGATTTTCGAGTCGAGGCGAGCATACCCCAGCTCGCGATCGACTCGCTCGATAGGCATTTTTCATTTCTCGCTCTTTAAGAGGCCAAGACACCATACCTAACTCTTAGGAGGACTTATCCAGTCTTGTATAAATAAAATTCCCGCTCAATTCGTAGTAGTTCCAATCACTGTCTTTATATCCTCCCTTTATGGACAACGTTTTACAGTGTCTAAAACATACAAATCCTTAAGTAAGAATAGCGTCATACTCATGTCAAAGGAATCCACTAAATATATTAATGAGACTCTCATAAACCTTTTAGAAAACTCCCACTAGGTCTGCCCGAAGTGTATCAACTAACACCTATGCAAATGACTAGACATCTCCGTGTCCCCATAGCCCTTGAAACTGCACTATCAATCAACTTGCAATCTAGTCCATGAAACTGAATCATTTATGTTCAACTTTGATGATTTGAACTAGGGACCAAGGTATATTATAACTCCTGTTCACTAGATACGGTTTCATTTGTCAAATCACGTATTTGACAAACCTATCAAACGTTATAGAATACTTTGAATGTTTTATTTAATATTAAACCAAGATTAAATAACAATAATATAACCTTTTATTGATAAATATAACCAAACATATTATAAGAGTAACTACAATTGTGAACTAATTAAAAGTAAATAGTACACAATCAAAACCACTCTCGCTCCTACATGCTTAGCCATGTAGCCCTACTATGGCTCTCATGCTTAGGCTGAGGAAATGGTTTAGTAAAAGGATCAGCGACGTTGATGTTCATATGAACTTTGCTAACTATTACATCTTTTCTCTCAACGATAGATTTCTCGAATGAGTTGAAACTCCCCAAGTACATGTTTACACCTTTGATGTGATCTTGGTTCCTTAGACTGAGCTATGACACCATTGTTATCACAATGTAATAATACAATACCATCTCCAACAGTAGGCACTACTCCTAGCTCCAGAATGAACTTCTTCATCCAAACAACTTCCTTTGCTGCATCTGTTGCATCAATATACTCGGGTTCAGTTGTAGAATCAGCAACTATGCTTTGCTTTGAATTTTTCCAGCTCAATGCCCCTCCATTTAGACAAAAGATGAAACTAGATTGGGATCGAAAATCATCTTTGTCAGTTTGGAAGCTCGCATATGTGTAACCTTCAACAATTAACTTACTTTCACCTCCATACATTAAGATATTATTCTTAGTCCTTCTTAAGTACTTTAGGATATTCTTAGATGCACTCCAGTATGCGTCGCTTGTATTTGATTGGAATCTGCTACACATGCTCAAGGCATATGAAACGTCTGGGCGAGTATAAATCATGGAGTATATAATGGATCCTATAGCTGACGCATATGGAACATTACTCAATCGCTTAATCTCATCAGGTCCAGAAGGACATGAGTCTTGCTTAGCGACATGCCATGTTGAATGGAAGAAAACCGACCTCTCTTAAAGTTTTCCATGGATAAGATCAAATAAGATAAATAAGATGTTCTTTTCAACATATCTTCACTCGTTTCAGAAAAAGATAAGATAAGATCAGATAAGTTAAGAGAAGAGATGAGATAAGATAAGAGAAAATAAGTTGAACCAAACACTAGTAGAATAAATAATTATTGATGTGGTCATTAAGTAGCCTATTGCGGCGGTTTTGGCAGCAAATGTCTTCAGATTCGAAGATGGAGTTTGAGAGAAACCTATCATGAATCTGAATTGCAACCCAGTCCCGAAAATTGCAGCCAATTCAGAATCTGAATTGAAATCGAAATAGTTGAGCAAACCAGTAGAAACGAGATTATTGATAATAAGAGAAATGGAAGTTAACGACCGACGGTTAAGGAGAGAGAGGACGAAAGCAGCACCGAAGAGGAGAGAGAGAGGAGAGAGGAGCCACAGTTAATGAGAGAGAGGGATAAAACCCTAGTGAGGAGAGAGAGAGGGCGAAAACCCTAGTGAGGAGAGAGAGGAGAGAGGATAGTGAGGAGAGAGAGGAGAGTGAAGAGAGACGGCTGAGCTAATGAGGGAGAGGGGTAAACAAAACCCTAGTTGGGCCTCAATTTTTTTATACTTAAAACAACCTATTGCTGCGATTTTTTATAAGAACCGCAGCAATATATTAAAATAATATATTTTTTTATATTATTTTAATATATTGCTGCGGTTTTTTCGAGAAACCGCAGCAATATGTTTGCTCAAATAGTAAAAAAAATTTCAAAATTTTTTCTTTGAAACCATATTGCTGCGGTTTTCGGCCGAAATCACATCAATATGGTTATTTTATATTTTGCTTTTTCTTTTTACGTGATATATTGCTGCGTATCGGTAAAACCGCAACAATATCACCGCAGAAATAAACAAATATTCTACTAGTGAAACAGACCCTTAGAATACAACTCTACCTTTTTTATTCAACTAGACTACTTTTTAATTTTGTTTGCTTTCTTTTAGTATTAAGTTTTATGGAGCATTTGTTCATTTATTTTTTGGGAAAATTTCTCAAAGAACCCCAGCTTTTACCCACCTTATAATAATCTATACTTTACAATTTTCAAAAACACCTAAGTTTAAGGGCTACCTTATCGAAATAATATGAGCTCTTAAATTTTCTATATACAATATACCCAAAATATATTTGATAATGCAAAAAGATAAGAGTTTGGATTAATATGAGAACCATACCAAAATGTGAAAATATATAAGGATCAGTCATATTAACTTTTATCCACTCTCAATTATTTTAAGAATCAGAACTGTATGGGAATAATAATGACGCTACCTAAAGCGGTCTATATTCCCGATTACCTTAACAATAACATATAGGCCCAATATGAGTATGATCGTTCCTCTATTGGGAATAACTCGTTATATGGCCCGTAGGCCCTAAGAGGCTTATTTTCTCTAATTAACCTAATAAGTCATTATTATAAATAGGGGACTTATGGTCAAGGTAAAGGGATCTCTCTACCCTCTCTACAAATTACCTACTTTCTCCCCTTATATTTATCCATCTTTGTGTACTGACTTGAACGTCGGAGGCCCCGTCATGCGGACCCAACCCCATGTTTGGAGTTCATATTGCACATCTTACCGGCGAGGTTCAAGGACTATTATACATGACGACCTCGTAATATCTGGTACTGGCGCTAGAAGGAGGGGTAATAATAATTAATTATTGCTCCGAAATCTCTGGGAGAGATAGCGGTGGAGATTGCGGGACGGTCAACCTATTAATTACATACCTATGGCATATGGAATTATGGATGGCGTTCACTGACTTCACGCTATAATCAATTATAGAATTACCGCTCATAATTAGCTACTCTACTTGGCAAAATTGAAAAAATCAGAAAGATACATGGAAGGAAAATCATGGTCAACAAGAGAGAAGTACAGCCAAGCGTGTGATTCAATGTTACTGGCTTACTGCTAGTACAGCCGCGATACTACGAATTTTTCACCAGGGGTTTAAACAAGGTGGAGTCTTTCATTTACTACACAAACATATCAGATGAATGTGACTCTCAAGATGAAGCTACTGGAGTAGGAGAAGAACTAGGCAGTCTAGGCTCTGGTATATGTTGTTGACTGTTGTTACTTGGACGACCTTCAGTACAACTAATGCCAGATTTTCATCGGCTTCTCTCTAGAACAAGAATCACAACGAACCTTCACAAACAAAGAGAAAGAATCAGAACTTTCCCAAACAGAGGGCAAGAACTCAATGAAAAGATAAGTTCTCTATCTTTGCCATTATTGTTGATATACAATTTAGAACTTGAAATTGTGTACAATGACTTGAATTTTGGTCTGCTATTGTTGAGATCAATGTATGTTTACATCAAATGAATATACCTTTATCATTTTGGGGTTAGATTAATCAATGAATGTTAGGTAGGAAAGCACATATCGATAATGCACATAGAGTGTTTGATAATATGCTTCAATGAAATCCCTGCATCTCCAACGTTTTGCGTCAAGTATTTCAATCTGATTTTGCACCCAAAATAAGGTTTTCATTGTCCAACATCTGCATTCTCTTTTCTTTTCTGACTAGTGAGAACATCAAGCTAGTGTTATGTGTGCCTAGGTAGCACCACTATTGAAATCAATATGGTATTAATGTGGTAGGGTGACTTGAGTTCACCTACTATTCTATTGGATAATAATCACTAAACCAAGTCTCATTGGTCTTTAGAAATTCCAATCACAGCATATTACTACAATATGACATTAATTTTCTTGAAGTTCCTTATTATTTGATGGGATCAATTAAGCATTTATTTGGACCTGTTGTTTGCACATTAATCATTCAACAAACTGCTCAGGAGAAATTCATTTGCTATTTAGACACCCATGATTTGTGCACTCTCTAAGCAACCATGTGTACTCAGGAGCAAATGCACTCAGATTATCTGTGAAGTTACTCTAGTACTCAGGAGCAAATGCACTCAGATTATCTGTGAAGTTACTCTAGTACTAAGAGGGCTGGCAGAGGCATCCTCCGGAAGTCACGGAGCATTCAAACCTTGATCGGCCGCGAGTTCTGCCGACCGACTTGAGCTGGCTACATATGCAGAAGCTGCCAGAGGAGTAGATACGCTAGCAGTTGCGCCAGTTCTACGCTGATAAACAGCTTCAGTATTATCATCGCGAGCCATGACGGTAGCAATTGAATCGCTGTCGTCACCTGAATTAATAACAGGAGGGTTAGGAGTTGCAAACTCCTGCAAGCGGTCGTAAAAATCAGACGACACCCTAACTCCGGCATCCGCTAGGCTATCTAGCCAAGCATGCTCTCTAAGAGGGGTGACATCAAGGCCAGGAACGGCATCGGCTGGCGGATGTCTACGGGACCGTCTAGCAAGGATCTGGTGCCTAAGTATTCTAAGCATAGGCCCTAAGAGGCTCATTTACTCTATTTAACCTAATAAGTCACTATTATAGATAAGGGACTTATGGTCAAGGTAAAGGGATCTCTCTACCCTCTCTACAAATTACCCTACTTTCTCCCCTTATATTTATCCATCTTTGGGTACTGACTTGAGCGTCCGAGGCTCCGCCATGGGGACCCCAGACCCCACCCCATGTTTGGAGTTCATATTGCAGGCACATCTTACCGGCGAGGTTCAAGGACTATTATACATGACGACCTCGTAATATCAGGTACCTCTTGTTCAATACCGAAACAAGAACTAATATTTGATTGTGACTCTATATATTATTTTTGAACTTTTGCGTTCCAATTTTCAGTTTATAAATAGTTAATATGTAGCTATTTGGATTTGTATTTATTCCAAAAGAGTTGAGGATATAATTGTCCTTTTGTAAATCTATATTTTTGAATGCTCAAATATGTGTTGCTGCTGGTAATGCATAAACAACTTTAATTAAATTTCTCCCGGGTTTTCTAAAGGACTTCGAGCCCAAGTGAGTCAAATCCTAGATCCGCCACTGTCCAACACTCTCTCCATCTTTTTTTCTATTAATATCATGATTCTTGACCACGAATAGTTGCTGCCTTCTAAAAGTAAAATGTTTGGGAGCTTCAAACTTTAGTGATTCATGTACACGAAAACAAAATCGGTACCAGTTAATACGTTCTAGTCAGACAAAAAGGATTACTAAAAGATGGGCATGGGAGCATGTCTGATGCATAAGCCATGATGTTCATGACTGAGTACGCCCGTTGAAAAGGAATTATTGAAACTTTCGCGTGTTGTTTAAAGAATGTCATTGAAATATATAGAAGGAATGAACTAAAAAGGCAAAGAATGTAGAAATAATCAACAATATGAAGTATATTCTCAGGAAAAAAACTTTCCCAGATGAGAAATGAATAAACTAAAGCAGAAGACAAGAAGACTGAGTAATGATCAAAACAAATAGAAATATGATAACTGTCAAATTGATCACTAACATTTCTACTGATGAATAGACAAAACATTACCTCACTGACATTCTTTTACCCCACTCAATACCAATACCTGGTTATGATGAAGATGGCACAAATCAAGACTCATAATTTAAGTCATGGTAGTAACAAGCTTCTTGTGCTTCAATTGTTGCTACTGGTTGGTGCAGTTTGTCAAGGATGGTGCTTGGAATTCTCCTATTTAAGTTTTCCACAAGAAGTTGAGCAAGATTTCGAAAGAAGTGGGGATGCATACATAGTTGGAGATGCCCTTCAAGTTACAAGGGACAATCGTGATTCCATCCACAATCTTTCAGGAAGAATCCTATATAAGAAGCCCATCATACTATGGAAGGAGGGGCATGTTGCAACTTTCAACTCTACATTCGTGCTCAATGTGACACCCGAGTCTAATCCTCCTGGTGATGGGCTAGCCTTTATCATGACTGAAGATATGAGGGTTCCAGATAATAGCTCAGATCAGTGGCTCAGAATAGTTAACCCCAGCACCAATGGATCCTCTGCCAGCAGAATAGTCGCGGTAGAAACCAAACCACATTGACTAGTTCAGAAATTATTATTGCATGTGGTAAAAATCTTACCGCTATGATCATCTATGATGGTCGGACAAAAACCATGACTATATCTGTTTTTAAAGGGAATTTTGTACAAGATAAATCTGCCGTTTTATCAATTTCTAATCTTAACCTTTCTGAGTATCTTCCTTCAAAAGTATATTTCGGGTTTTCCGCTTCAACTGGACCCTATACAGTTGAGCGGAACTGCATTCGAGAATGGTATTTCAGCATTAACGGCATAGATGAAGACCCTATACCTCCATCAGAGCTAGAAATCCTTCAAGTGCTACTTTGGATTGGGATATCTGTGATCATTTTGGGTTCATTCTGTGTAGTTGGTGGTTACTTTTACCGCATAATACGAAAAGGGTCATCTGATGTGTACAATTTACCCATATTTTCAGGAGTTGGTCCGAAGAAGTTCAAACTCAAGGATCTCAAGGCTGCTACAGGGAATTTCAATAAGAAAAATGAACTTGGGAGAGGAGGCTTTGGCATAGTTTTTAAAGGAACTTTGGGGGGACAACTAGTGGCGGTAAAAAGAATAAAAAACGACACACCAAAAGGAATGGAAAATCTGATTGCTGAAGTCACCACGATTGGTAGCCTTCATCATAAGAATATTGTAGAACTAATTGGATGGTGTTATGAGAGAAACGAGCTCCTCTTAGTATACGAGTATATGCACAACAGAAGTTTAGACACATTGCTATATAACGACGAAGGGAACTTAAGCAAGGAGACTTATGATATAAAGATAAGTTGGTATAAGAGATATAACATTCTCTGTGGCGTTGCCCAAGCTTTGGATTATCTTCACAATGAGTGCTTAAGAAGAGTATTAGTGTATTACACAGGGATATAAAAGCCAGCAACATAATGTTGGATTTCGAGTTTAATGCAAGACTTGGAGATTTTGGACTAGCTCGAATGTTTAAACTAAGTGAGAAGACTCATCATTCAACAAAAGAAATTGCCGGAACACCTGGGTACATGGCACCAGAGATCTTTCTCACCGGTAAAACAACAACAGAAACAGATGTATTTGCATTTGGTGTTCTGGCACTAGTGCTAACCTCTGGGAAAAGAACAGGAATTCGAT
Organism: Beta vulgaris subsp. vulgaris; assembly: GCF_026745355.1. Lineage (NCBI taxonomy): Eukaryota > Viridiplantae > Streptophyta > Magnoliopsida > Caryophyllales > Amaranthaceae > Beta > Beta vulgaris. Next base: position 53,849,372 of record NC_079209.1, read on the forward strand.
GGGAAAATGAATATGTTGACAATATAATTGATTGGGTATGGAAACTTTATTCATCAGAGTCGATTACCAGTGCTATAGACCTTAAATTGAAGGGGAATTGTGATGAAAAGCAAGCAAATTGTATGCTTCTATTGGGGTTAGCTTGTTGCCATCCAAATCCAACCATGAGGCCATCTATAAGATATGTTCTGCAGGTTTTGATAGGTGAAGCAAGTCTACCATCAGTCCCTATCGAGAAGCCTGCCTTCGTATGGCCAGCGCCTTCCCCATCTTTCACCTCTAATGATTCTTGTGGCGGAGGAATGCTAAGTACAATGTCTAGCCTCAGTGGAAGGTGATTCGTCTTTTCAATGTCATCATCTTTTTCTTAACTTCTGATCATGTTCTCGTTTAACAATGTAATTTTTTTAAAAAAAATTTCCATGATTTAATCTGTATTATGTATGCTTTGTTTCAAAGTAATTGATGTTGTTCTAAATTAAATATTACATGTGAGTACTTGAGAAGTTGAATATATATGAATAAAAGATCAATTTCCCTTCCATATATAGTTGTGCAGATCAAGTGGATTGCTAGTTCTTACATTTGAAATTTGGTTGAATAGTATTCCCTAGTTAAGACCCTTTTTTTTTTTTTTTGCTGAAACCATGTTTTATAAGGTGAACAAGGTTATAAAATTACAAAATATTGCTAGAATGTTTATTACAATATTTTGTAGAAACAACACAATCTGGGTAGATCAGAGAAAGCATATATTGTAATCATCCTTATTTTATTTAGTCTAAACAAAGAGGACATAGTTCAATACTTTAAATATTTGTTCTCATCCAAATATAACTCCGTCAATCAATTTGAGTTAAGCAATGTATGATCTAAATCAAGAATTAGATATAGTTAGTTACTTTTGGTTTAATAAAGGATTAACTTCAGGATTATGTAACTAAGTATTAACAATAATGGGGACATAATAAAAGGCTCATCTATACACCAATTGTTGAAGGGATTTATATGCAGACACGGATGATTTATGTGCTCTGTTTTAAGTCTTTTGATCAATGTGAAATGGTTATATTTAAAAAAATCAATACATTATTGTGAAAAAACCTTCAAAACAAAGATGGTAAGATTCTCTTAGATTGACTATTTCCCACTAATGGTCTAATGGATACCAATGTCAAAGTTCACAGAATGACATCTGAGGACATGGTGAACTCAAATCATGTAGCAACATTAGACAGCTTGAGACGTTGAATATCTTCAATAACAGAAGTTAAATCATCATAAGAAGAACCACCTTCCTCAACTGCTTTCTTAGCAGCAATTCCAAACTTGTTAGCTCTGCGTCGTCTTTCCTCAGCTTCCTCATGATCACCCATCAACTCCCTCAAACCATTCTCTATATTACCTCTTTCCACTAACTCATCTGTTCCATCAATCATGGAGCTCCACTTCATGTTCCCTACCCCAACTCCGGTCTTCAACACATCAATAAACAACCTTCGATGGTAGAATTGTTCCGCGGATAGAGGCCAAGCCACTACAGGTAACCCTGCAGTGATGGCCTCCATCGACGAGTTCCATCCACAATGAGTCATAAATCCGCCAGTAGCTGGATGCTCTAATATCTTCGCTTGGGGTGCCCACGCCATGAGAACCCCAATACGTTTCTGTGTTATCCTTTCCTCAAATCCCTCAGGTAACCATTTATCCCCTTCTTCCCCTGTTTCCTCCTTTTTCCTGACCACCCATATAAATGGATGGCCTGAGGATTCGAGTGCCGAAGCAATCTCAAATAACTGAGCTGAACTGAATCGCGACAAAGTTCCAAAACTTACATATACAACTTTTCCTTTTGGCATTGTGTCCAGCCATTCCAAACATGGGTGCTTCTTCTCTTGCTCTACTTCATTACTTTCTTGGTTGATATTGGGGTTGAGTTTGCCGAGTACAACATCATGGTGTAAGAAAAGTGGGCCGAGGCACCAGGCACGACGACCCAATGTGTTCCTGTAGTACTCTATGTAGTCCTTCTCCAAGTCATAGAAGCTATCAACAAGAGCACCATAACAATTGCGATCACCCTCAGTGACTTTGTTGGCGAAGGTGGTGTAAGGACTAGGAGTTTGGATCCATTGTGGAAGTTCTGATCGGGTCATGTAGATCGGATGTGGGAGGCCTGGAATGAGGAAGGGTTCTTCATCGGATTGGATACCCTCATGAGGAGCAAGCCTACATGAACAACAACATACTATGATCAACGAGTGATCCAAGTAGAGAAACAGAGAACAAATAAGCTTAAAAAGTGCAAATGTTGATTTTATTGTGATGCATTCACTTTTAGTAAGTGTTAAGTTCATAGATAAAAGGATGGAGTTGTAGATTGTAATGGATGCAGTCTTACAGAACAACTACAATAATAGAAATATTATACTTTGCCAATCGATTTTTAAACATCTTTCATAGTTTTGGTTACTCTACTAATTAGGATGAAAAGAGTGTATTAGGCCAACAGTTTTTTGGCAACAAATTTAATTTTCATGTGTCTTTCATTTGAATTGATGGTGAAATAGTGTTCAATAAAGTAAACTTTAGTTGAGATACTGTTTTTAAGGACATTTAGAAAATTCGCTTTTAGGTCTATGTATATAAATATAATAATTATTGTATACTAATCTAACAAAGGACTAGTAGACTATCAATCTAATGATTACAACTAGCACAACAACTAACCTCTACTATAACCACTATCATTGTTAAACATTACTTATGTCATTTTAGAGGCCAGGATAGTGTTTGTGATAAACTAAATGAGAAACGATAACTAATAGACCGTAATAAACTAGCATTGTAACTAACATCTATCACATCTACTTATGTCGAGAAACCATATGTGAGAATAGTAAAAGCGAATTTTGAATGATTGTGCTAACCACAACCTATACCTCTACAAATGGAACTATTCAATGTTTACTAGATATGAAAGAAAACATGATTTTGTCATGGATTCCTGACAATTCTACCAATTTGAAAATGTATATATTGCGTTTTGGCCTAAGATTAACAAATTTCCAAAACCAGAGTACACTTGAAGACATAAAAAGCATATAAGTATTAGTCCAATCAACCAGATAGTGTAGAAATATTGACCAGCATGTATAGAATTGATTGATCTAGTAGTAGAATTAAATTGGCTTTTAACATAATCTATTGAGTATAAGCAATAAATTAAAAATAAAAGTGAAGTTTATGGTACCTAGCAATAGCATCAACAGCAGCCAGAGCAAAAAAAGCTCGAACATGATAGATCAAGCGAGGAATACCAAGCTCAGCAGCAAGCTCAGTAGCCCAAAAGCAGTGCATATCAGCAACAACAAAGTCAGGTTTAGCCGCCCTAACCTTAGCTTCCATAGGACCTTGAAGCATGAAAAAAGCTCGAAAAACTTTTCCAGCTACATCCAAATTTGTTGCAGTGCTAAAATTCTCAACCCCCTCAGGTAAGCCAACTTCCTTACTAGGGAAGTCGACATACTCGAGATCAATGTGGAGGCCAAGTTTGTTAAGGGAGTCGATGGTGTCGCGAAACGAGAGCGCATTGTGAGGAGTGCTTAGGAAAATTACGTGCACTCCGCGGGATGCGAAGAGCTTAGCAATCTGAAAGAGGGGTATGTAATGGCTTGGTGTTAAGTATGGTAGGAAGTATGCCGTGAGCTTGCTTTTTGTGCTTCCATTTGCTACTGCTTTTGACTCCATCTCTTATTTGTTTTTTTCTTGATCAAAAGCTTTGGTTGAACAAGGGTTGGATTCAAGGATTATATATGTTGGACACTTTCGTTATAGCAATGCTATTGCTAGCTCGTGTTGCTCGAGGATACGCAAGACGGCAAGAGTACGTAAATAGATTTTAGATCTAACTCTTTTTTTAGCAACAGGTGATAGCCTAGCGAGGAACTTATATATTCTGGGATCGAGTCGTACTCCATACAGAGAGAAATCCCCAATCTCTCCCCTACTTGCAAGCGATTTCTTACCTTACTAAAAAAATAGATCCGTTTATTATATTTCCTCACTTTTGTTTTTTACATATTTCAATGCACTACTTAAATTATTTATTATCGTTTCAATTTAGTTGTGATACTTTCTATTTTGGGAAGTTTTAATTTAGTTGTGACACTTTAATTTATTTTGGGTAATAATTTCTCTCTATCTTTCTTCTATCACATGAGACCATTTTATTTCTTTTTCTCTATCTTTATCCTCTTCAAAATTTGTCTAGGAGTTCGTGATTTTAAAAGCATCACAACTAAATTGGAATAGAGAGGAAGTATATTTAAGTATCGATGAATAAATCTCTATACATTTTGAGACTAAACCATCAATACGTTACTTCTTCAGTTCTAAAATACGTGAAACATTCTATATTTATATGAGCGTTTTTTCAAACAAATTTTTCAGTTATTTTAAAACAAATAAGGTGTATGATAGCATTTGTATTATATATTAGTTTTAAAATGCGATCAAAATTAGTATTTAAATAGCGCAAAATTTTCTTTAAACTCGAAAGTAGTATCTATCAAATTTCCTTGCACACTAATATTATTAAATTAATGTTTATATTCTCCGTACAAGATAAAGCAATTACAAGAAACTACAAATAATATTCATCGAAAAGCTAAAATCTTCAGGAATCACCCCCCGTCCCCCCGTGCCACACGAGGCACCAAAGGTGGGATATTGTGGATTTGTGGGGGAAAAAAGCTTTAAAATATTAAATTTTATCAAAGTGACACGTGAGTATGTGAATTTACCATTTAGCCATGAAAACACCCAACTCCCTCGCGCATCACGAGCCAACCAACAATATATAAAATATTTCACAGAGTAATAACCTTTCATTATACCAATAAGAAAAATCATAGACCAAAAATATTCGATTATAAATATATGTAGCATCATAAAGTGATAAAGTATTCACAAAAGCATTTTCAGCAAGTAAAAAATCGAAAATGAGGTCAAGTTTAAGGAGCTCAAAAGCAAGAAATGAAATGGGTTTTCTGGGTTTAGTAATACTAATAATAGGAATATCAATATGTATTCCAAAAATTGCGAGCTCAGAAAATAGTATTAGTAAAGATGAGCAAAAGAAGTTAAGGTTCAATAAAAATGGAGAATTTAAGATACTTCAAATCTCAGATATGCATTATGCTAATGGGAAAGATACACCTTGTGCTGATGTTTTGCCCTCTCAAATGGATACTTGCTCTGATCTCAACACTACTGATTATCTGCGCCGTTTTATTCAGATGGAGAAGCCTGACCTCATTGTTTTCACTGGTAATACTACCTCCGTTTTTTTAGTTGCAACGTTTGACAAATTGCACTATTCATGTTATCTTATTTGATCACATTTATTGATTTATATGTTAAACAAAATATAGTCATGTGGGGTCTTGTTTGATTCGTTTCGATGTAAGTTTTCATAATATCAAATTTTTATAATTTTTACTTACATATAATTAGAGATAAAACGATTTGAAATTATACATTGGCAAGCGTGAAAGTCAAAATATTGCAACTAAATAAAAACAGAGGTAGTATTTACTTTCCTTCATGTTTTTCCGCATGTCTGAATTATTTCAACCTACCTTTTTTCCGTATAGTGTAGTTGCACATATTTTTATTTTTTATAAGGTAAAGAAAAACCTTGACAAGTTGGGAAATAAAGAGTTCGCAATTTATTTAGGGCCGTCAAAAAAAATTGTTTAGGATGAGAATTAAGAGAAGCTGTAACTACTAGGCCATTCCTTATTCTTAATGGAGTTGCACATATATCTAGTCTGTTTTCTAAGATGCAGTATTTGTCTTTTCGGTAGGTGGATTAATTTTTTTTGGTAAGGTGAATAACTTGTGGGTTGCTCTTGCATAAGGGCCGACCCACATGGTCATACACTTGGAATAAGGGCATGTTCTCTTCGGCATAAAACAGCTGGACTGAACTGAACTGAACTGAATTAAATTGAACTGAACTGAATTGAATTAAATTGAACTGAATTGAATAGAACTAAACTGAACTGAAATGAATAGTGATATGTGAGAGCAAAAGTATTGTCCAGCTGAACTGAACTGATCCGAACCGAACCGAATTGAGCTGAACTGAAAATAAGCTGGGGAGAACATGATCTAAGGGGGTAATGTAAGTGGAAATCTCCTCCAAATGCCTTCATTTGGTCACTTGAGGTTATGAGATAAAATGTTTATTAAGTGAGCGAAGCTAAACTTGATATTCAATTACTTCTATATACTAAAAAGATTGTTACACTTGATATCTTTCACTATTTACTAATTTTCCTTCTAACCATCATTTGTGAGTTATACATAAGGAAAAATATCTATACTAATATATTAAAAGGAGTGCGGAAACAAGAAACGGTGCAACGTGGCGCTCTCCCTAGGAAGTTTTAGTTCATGTTATCCATGTACAATAAAAAAATTAGAAATTGCATAGGATAGATTTTGATCCCATGACCTCAAGTTTATGTACTAAAGTTTTAACTACTAGACCAAGTTTTATTTAGTGTTATCATATCAAAGTACAATATTAATAAATGAACATTTTTTTCTTACCCGGGGCATAGCCCGGGCCTAATAACTAGTTGTCAAATGAAATCTTGTTAGATTCGTTGTAATATGTATATTAAATAAATATTTAATATTTATAATTTCTAAAGATACATAATTACGGTATTGGTATTTAAAGTTTTGCATTGACATAAGTGAAAAATATAAATGTCTTTTTGAAAATAAAGATAGTATAATTTTTTATTGGACTTGCCCAGTGCCCACATGTGATGAGAGCCTCGCCATGGGTTTTACCCTAAACCAGTGTAGTACCTGCATGATGCCAATATAAAATAAAAAAATTATTTTTTTTGGCAAAAAAAAAAAGTCCGAAGGATATTCTATACTAAACCAAATGAGCTTTTGTAAGAGGAGAGCTCGGTTCACATACAAGCCCAAATAACATTTCATATTAAAAATTATTGACAATGGTGGGAGTAGCTCCTCTAACTTACAATGTAATAGTTTTTATCTTCTTTCTCAAATGTGGGACAATCTATGTTACTCAGACACGAATTGAGTGTCTACTCGGATACGGGTGTCCAAGTGTCCGACTCGGCTATTTTGTAGAAAAAAGTCAAGTTTTTAGTTTAAAATGAAGTATCCATGTAAAGTGTCGTGTCAGTCACAACACGACACAACACCCCGATTTTGAGGTATTAACACTGGGAACAACTATTTCCAACTGTGTGTTATACTCTTAACAGCCCAAATGTGCAAAAATTACAATCTTATATACTTCTCATACGGACCATATAATATAAATCACCTTAAATTAGTACTACTTTATATGAGAGGTTGGATGCTCATGTTTGTAGCTTCATCAAAATTATACTCCCATTTTTTGTGGATTAACTAACTAATGCATAGTTTACCTTGATTTCTTAATCTTATAATTGATAAAACTTAACACAATTGTCTCATAAATGTAGGTGACAATGTGCATACAATTGATGCCTATAACTATAATAGATCCATGGATCAAGTATTTGCACCAGCAATTGAGTCCAACATTCCATGGACTGCTATACTTGGCAACCATGATGTGAATGTTCTGCAGACTGGAGTTTCAAGAGAAGCAGTGATGGAATACATAGCGGGAATGAAGAATACCTTATCCCTTAAGAATCCTGCCAATCTTGAAGAAGGTGAGGAAATTTGGGGATGGGGAAACTACAACTTGGAGGTTGCTGGTGTTGAAGGTTCCATTTTGCAAGATAAGTCTGTCTTGAACCTTTATCTCCTTGATACTGGTGATTATACATACAGCTTGGTTCCTCCTATCTACTTTGGCTATGAGTGGATCCAACCTTCTCAGCAATCATGGTTCCTTCGCACTTCGAAACAACTTCAGGTAATTATCTCATCTGATCCCTCCCTTTTCTGCTTAAATGATTGTTTGGTTGCCATCTAGGGGTTGTTCGAATTCTCTGTAATGTCAAAAATTGTGTGGTCGACTATAATTTGTGTGCGAGTTAGGCTGTATTCTCCTCAACCGATTATTGCTGAAAGTAAAATCTTTTAAACTCAAACTTAAGGTTTTGCTTAACAAACTTATTTTTGCCAATCATAACTTATATCTGGAAGACTTGCTGTTTATGAGGAGACTTCAGGCTTGGGGTACGGTCTTGAGGCTAAACAGGATGAACACAACTAAATTCTGTATATTTCTTAAGGGAACCATGTAATCTCCAATTTTAACGTATTTGAGAAAAATATACTCCATATAAGATAATTTGTAGACAAGTGGTATGATAATACTGATTACGAATGCAGGAAGCCTACCAGAGTGCACCAGAACCACAAAAAGGTCCAGCTCCCGGGTTGGTGTTCTTCCACATTCCAATACCCGAATTGAACAACATCAGTGAATCAAAAATGATTGGTGTAAAACAGGAGGAAGTGATATGCCCAGGTGTAAATTCTGGGTTTTTTGACACCATGCGTGCAGCAGGGGATATCAAGGCTGCTTTTGTTGGACATGGTCATGTAAACGACTATTGTGGTAAGCTTTGTGACATACAACTTTGCTATGATGCTGGATTTGGTTACCATGGATACGGTATAGCTGGTTGGCCGAGAAGGGCAAGAGTGATCAATGTCAAGCTGGATAAAACTGAAGATGGTAACTGGGGTCCTGTTAAGTCTATTGTTACATGGAAGCGACTTCATGATGATTATCTTACCCTTATTGATCCTGAAGTCCTTTGGACCTCTACTCGTAAGTGTGCCGTACTTCTTACTCAAAAACAATGGATCAGTACTGCATGATTTATGTTCAGTTTTCTTTGCTCAGTTCACTTAAGTTTTGTCTGAACTTGTTCCTTATCTGAACAACGAAACTCGTTTAAATTGAGCTTGATGTTAACCATTAGGCTTTTCCTATGCAGGAGATCAATCTGCATCTTTGTTCAAACCAATCATGAGCGAATAAGGGGTACCGAAAGCTTATTTGCGTATGTTATGGCACTGTTCGCAGATGCAAACAGTAGCTAGGAGTATTTAGCTATTAGAGTTTAGATGAAAGAGTAGCAAAAAAGAAAGAGGGAGAGAGAGTATATAGTAAATAAGATTTCGCTAAGTTACTTCAAATCTTAGCCTTTCAAAATCCAAATATGCATGTAACTAGAGGAGTAGAGGTTAAGATAAGGAGTTCCATGAAGTATCTTTTATTTATGCTTGTGTAACTCTCTATAAGTATTATCCTTTTCTAATGTGTTGTAAGTAAACTTTGATGAATAAGACGCTTGCAGTCATTGGTGTGGGAGATATGGATTTCTCTCAAGATTTTGGAATTCTTTTTCTCCCTGTTTGATCCTCAAACAAAGTAGCTAAATGAAGTATAATTTTGATTCGAGATTACCCCTTTTTGGCTTCATTAGTCTCTACTTGGTGTTGGATTAGTGAGCTAAATTCTTGATATGAAATCCAGGATGGTGACTCATGGATCATATACCAACTTCTGTTGAGAAAAGAAGCACAAATACAAGCGGAAACAACAACACACTCTTTCCCTTTTAATGGTGTTAGATCAGAATTCAACACTATGAACCAATTAATCTTTAAACAAGACAACAATCAAGCACAAACACACACATCCAAAACATTCCACACACAAATATATGAAAATCATTTGAAAAGCGATATATGTGGTAAAAGCCTAATACGGGAAAACATCCACGAACACCATAAGTTGGCACCAAGCCATTCCACTAATTGATCAATAATTGATTAACGTACCATCAAGACTCAAGTCTTCTCTAGAATCAACTAGAGGCATATACAAACATCACGGAATTACCTTGGTATTTTTCATTTTTTTGGCTTTTTTTGACAGGAAAAGGGTAACATAATATTAAGACGAAATATCAGTTGTCACCATTGGCATTACATCAGGTGGAATTTCTTCCAACCGGACCTGAAGTCCATCACTCTCCAAGCTACATCTGGCTAGAAGATGTGCTACTTGATTCCCGATCCTTTTAACAAAGCAAAATGAAACATTCACACACTGCAACAATAAGAAATAGATGTCCTATAAGATAAGACCAAACTCTCAGCTAATCTTTTTTTTCCTTTTCAAGGCTTCACATAGCAGCATATTGTCTGTCTCTAGCACAAAGCTTTTAAAGCCCGCTTCCATAGCCACTATTATACCTTACCTGGCTGGCATAGCTTCACCCACCTCCGCGGTGCAGCTCCCCTTCCTGGCCTTCCAGCTATCACACATAGCCATCAAAACATCCCCAACTCCAACCCCCAGCACTGCCCCCATTCTCATCTTCTCTCCTTCCCTGAATGCTGCATCCACATTCAATTTCATCCCCTCCCCACTTGGTGGAACCCATTTGGTACTCAACTCCACCCCTTGACTTCTATTAATCATAGCACAACCCTCAACTTTTCTATACAATCTTATTCATCAACATTTTAAAAACTTGCATACTATACATTGGAATTGCCTATGCTACTACTTTTATAAGGACTTCTCTTCTTATTTGAGGCTAGAACTTCTCCTTCCACCCTTTTAACTTCTTCAGACTCTATCTTAAATAATTTGGAAAACTTCCATCTTAAGCAACGTATATAAGTAGGAAGCTATCTACTAGAGATGATAAATAGTCCTTGGCCCGACCCAAATCCGCAAGGACCTGACCCATTTTATAACGGTCTGGGTCTAGAAATTTTAGACTCAATGGGTCCGGGTCCCAGAGAGCACAGGTTGGGTCTGGATCCACATATGCTAGACCCAGACCCGATCCGCAAATTCATTTACATATATTAGAAAAAAAATTACCTAAACTCTAAGGTTTGAGTTAGGATTTTGTGAACTCATTAGTGTTGTAACTCGATCTAAGACTTATAACTTTGTAAGTTGTAACATTTTAAGATTTTATGAGTTAAATTTTTAAATTTTGTTTTGATAAAGCTTTAACCATGGATGCATGACCTATATATATTAGGGCGAAAATTTTTAATTACATATATTCAAAAATGTGATGAAAACTTTAAACTAAGAAGGACCCATTTAGGACCATGGACCCTCTAGACCTAGCGGATCTGGGTCTGGGTCTGAAAAATCAAGATCCAATTGGTCGTCACCTTATTTTCGCTCAAGAGATACTCGCGTATGTTGTTCAACAATGAATAGAAGTACATAACTATACCACTAAATAAACTCGAGGAGTACCAAGGATGTCTTGGCCTAGTGGTTAAGATTGAGATGCTGTGAACAATAAGTCACATGTTCGAATCCCCCTTCCCGTTCTTTGTACTTTGTACTGTCTTCATGGCTCATATGGATAAAAAAACTAGAGGAGTTACTTTTCGTTCTTTGCCAAATTAATTTTAAGAGCAACTAACCTTTAAATTTGTAAATGGTACAATCTCTCCGGAGCAATCCAATCTCATCCCAACAAGATGAAAATTAGCATAGTATCAAAACCCAAGTTAAGCCCAAAATTTTGGGTCAAAATAATAAAAAATAGGAAAATTTGTCAAAAACCACCTTTTATAATCACTTTTTTGTGAGAAACCACCTTTTAAAAAATTTTGGTTAATTAGCCACTTTTTTGGTTCTTTTTTTTGTTGGAAGCCACCACTTGCCGGAATCCGACGTTGACTTCAATTTTCCGGCGTTGACCATTAGATTTTCGCCATTCTTCCCCTTTTATCTTTCTCCCCCCTCCCCCCTTAGCATCCCCGGCAACCAACCCACCCTCTCGCATCCCCGGCAACCCCCCTCCTCCCTCGTAACCCGCCGGCAAACACCCCCACGACCATCTCCACCCTCCAAGCCCTAAGCCCATCTCCTCCCTCGCATCCCCCGACATCTCAGGTGGAAGAAATGGCGAAAATCTGTAAAAAAAATAGCGAAAATACGATGGTCAACGCCGGAAAATCAAGGTCAACGCCGGATTCCGGCAAGTGGTGGCTTCCAACAAAAAAAAAGAACCAAAAAGGTGGCTAATTAACCAAATTTTTTTAAAAGGTGGTTTCTCACAAAAAAGTGATTATAAAAGGTGGTTTCTGACAAATTTTCCTAAAAAATAATCAAGGGCGACTCACACGTTAGGGTGAGTTTTAAGATCTCAATTTCCCAAGATGTTTTTTTTTTGTTGTTCATTGTTTTCAATCTAACCTCCAACAATGTGTGAGGCATAGACCCTTCCGGGTCCTATTTTGCTCTTTGAAAAATTGTGAGATGAACAAAATAAATTTGTTTCAGAGCACTAGGTTTATCGAAAGCGATAAATCTATTATACATTTGAGAAAATTTAAGGGTATAATTTTTTTTAACAAAGATAAATTTCATTAATCGAAAGTCATATGATAATAATGAACCAGATCTCTTTATGATAATATCATATGCTTAAAGGAACCATCTACATCATTATGAAAAAAAAATGAAAGACAACCTAACTTGATCAAATAAAGTTCATTTACGATATAACTATGATAATAACGAACTAGATCGGACAATATTGCATAGCCCCCATTTCTAAATCGTGCAACTTTTTATGAGAACGTCTATCATTCTGACATAATTTTGAGAAATAATAATCTCTTTATTAGACCGTGTAAAAAGTGTAAGGATTCTCAATACTGATTGCAAATTTATACGACAAATCATCAATAAACTGAGACAAAGAACCCAATAATTGGGTATTAAACTCTTCAATAGAGAGAGAAAAGAAGATTATTATTAATGAGATTTACACAAATAAGCACATAAAAATAAAAATTGAAGTTGACCACCATCAAAAAGGATGGTGGTAGCTTTTAGCTAGCCGATGAAAAACTAGGGCATTTAGGGATAAGACCGAAGAGAAAGAAAGAGATGACCAGTTACGGTTTATATAACCTAAAATGAGGAAAAATGAAAGCATTTTATCAAAGGGCAAAGAGAAGTACAAAAGTTGAGAACAAATACAGGTGAAAAAATTTATTGAAAACCAAAAATAAGAAGAAAAAAGAACAAAAAAATCTGAAGCAGTTAATGTAAGATCATACGGTCCGCACCAAAGCCGGCCTACAATAACCAACTAGCCACACACACAATGTCAATTGACAACCCTAAAACAAGAAAAGCCTCTACACATTAACCGCTCTTCCTCTCATACCAACAACTTCATTTTTCTATCAAAATCAAAACTAGTCGTCCCAAATTAAATTCTCGACTTTTCTCTCTTCAAAATCAAATCTAAGGGAGCCATTCTTCCTAGAACAACAGTTCTTCTGGGTCGTTGTGGTTCCCTATGATTTACCTAATCATTCTTTGATTTTGCATGAGAAAAAAGGTCCATCTTTGTCAAACCATCCCAAATTTAGGCCTAATTTTAAATTGTTACCACTTTTTGGCCCTACAAAATGAACGAGCGATTGGAGTGTTCTCCAACGCTAAAACATAGGCTAAAACACACAATTTGTGGGTGTTTTACGCACCACCCAAACCAATATGACCACTTGTCCAATGACTCATCCCCCACGTCGAACCACCGCCAAAATAACCCTCAGCTCACCCGTACCACCTCCTATGGAGGTGGTAGCGGTGGCTTGGCTATGATGAGGTCATCGAAATCCGACGAGTTTAATTTAAAAGGTAAATGTCGCAGCCTCATGAGCCGAATAGGGACCACTACCCCACGTGGTCACCATCATAGGAAATCTCATTCTACAGATTTTCGTTATGACCCTCTTAGCTACTCTCTTAACTTTGATAATGATGCGTCTGATGTTGATGATTTTCCTTTTCGAAACTTCATCTCTCGGCTACCACCCTCGCCGTCTCGTGGTCGACTGCAGTCTAGTCTAGCTCCACCGAGGTCCATTTCTGATGGTGCGCTCGTTGAGGCCGCGTCTCAAGCTGAATCATCCATTCCCGTGAGTGATCCTCCACCTAGGGAGATAACTGCGTACAGTTAAAACTTTTATTTCTTTTGTTATGAAATTTTTTTGTTACATATTGCAACATATTTGTTCATAGATGTTCTTTTAGATCAAGAGAGGAAAGAATATAAATGATATATGTGAGTTGACTTTTGCGTGCATAGAAGAATTTATAGTATGGTCTAGAGATATATATCGATTGTGTTATGAGTCGATTGTATTGCATGGATATGTTGTAATCTACATTGGTATGGTCGTATGGATTAATGTGCCTCCTTTGTAACTTCTTATACTTGTAACAAATTAGTAACAACAGTCATACACAATTCTTTTTTCTTTTTTTTTTTTTTGAAGGGAACTTCTTTAGTTTCGCCTATTAGCAAATTCGATCACTGTATTGAGAACGAACTGAAATTCTGTAAAGACTAAAGTTCTTCTTCAAACACATCGCCATTATGTTTTCATGGTGAATATGATGGATAATTGAACAATTGTAGGCGTTGTTGAACATTGATAGTAACATGCATAACAGAAATTTTTTATTCACTTTAGAGGATCATGTATGGTGGTGGTGTGATTATGAGAGTGTACGTTATTGTTTGTAAATGATTTTAAGATTAGAAAAGAGAATTTTTAATTTCATTTTTAAATGTGGATCATGAAGTGCATGTTGAGTTCGGGAAAGTAGGTGCAGAATCACTTCTGCATGTTTGATGTCCTTAGTTGTGAGACAGCATACATGTAAGTTTAACAATAGACATTATTGTCTTTCTAGACCAACAAATAAACAATCCACCACAGTTGTTCTCGGCATTAAACCCCGTACACCAATGAACCCTAGCCTATTGAAAATGGGTTCAAAAGAAGAAACATTACATTTTGTTAAACATGTCTTTAACAACCAATACCAATTTCAATATCTGTCACATCCTTTCTCATCAATTAGTTACATATTTCTACAATAAGGGTTAGGAAATCTTACTAAACACTAATTCCTAAATATATCCAACTAGATTTCCTAGTTATATAATAGATAATTTATACTTACTCCGTTTCATAATAAGTGAAACACTTACTATTTTAGAACGTTAAATAAGTGAAACTACCTTAAATGGATAAAAGAAGTGATAAAATGACAAAAGTGCCCATCACAAACTTGTGTGGTTTGCTTTTCTCTCTCCTCCTTTTGATAATAAAAAAAAGGTATTTTATGACTTTTTGGCTTTTGAAAGTGATGTTTATTAATCTTGTGCTCAATCCCTATGTTTCACTTATTATGGAACGGAGGAAGTATCTCCTAAATCTATTATTAATTTTACGGTTTTTTCACCTGATACCCTCGAGTTTCAAAAAATTCACCTGGTACCCTCCATGTTTTCAAAATTCACCAGATACCCCTCAGTTTCGAACTAATACACTCATATACCCTTAATGACTAACAGCGTTAACCACCGTTAGTCATTAATACCCTAATTTCCTATTTTAAACCCTAATTAACCCCCTAATGCTAATCCTAATCCTAACCCCTGTCCTAACCTACCACCCACTCCCCCATCCTCCCACCACCCCTGGCCCACTCCCCCACCCCTGCCCTCCCCCATCTCAGCAGCCCCCTCCCCCACCTAGTTCAGTTCAGCAGTCCCCACCCCACACTCCCCGCTCCCCATCCAGTTCATTCAGCAGTCCCCACCCCCGTGCCGCCCCTCCCACCTAGTTCATTCAGCAATCCACCCTCTTCTCACATCGCGCCCTCGACCCTCCCTGCGCTCGCGCTCCCCATGAACCCCCCCCCCCCGCCGCCGCAACCCCTATATTTTTCTTCTTCCCTCTGTTTTTTTGCAATCTATGTACTTTGTGTTTTGCAGAAATTGAAGGAGAGTGGTGCTACGGGGATGAGGGAGAGGTGCGAAAATGGAAGCGGGGTGGTGTTGTGGGGGCGCGAGTGTGGGGGGAAGGGGTGAGATTTCGAAAATCGAATAGGTGGGGGAGGGGGGTTGGCGAGGTTGCAGGGGTGGGGGTTGTGGCTGCAGGGGGTAGGGTGGGGTGGGTGGAGGGGAGGGGGTGGTGGTTGGGTGGTAGTGGGGTTAGGGTTAGAGTTTGAAATAGGGGTTAGTGTAGGGTTAGAACTAAGATGTTAGGATTTAGTTAGGTTAGCTAGGTTACTAAGCCTAATTAGGAAGTCGGAAGATAGGGTACAAAAATAAAAGAAAAAAAATTGAAAAACTCCCTGTTTAATGGGTTTCAGACTTTTAGTCCACGACCATTTATTTATGGAAGAACAAGTCTTGTAGGACAAACAATCCAACCAAACCATTTTGGTTAGACCTCTTAACTTATTTCAAGAACAAGTCTTAAGGGGCCTTTGGTTGGAGGGTTTCAAGAAAGGGAAAGAGAATTGAGTTCCTTGTTTCCCTTTGCGAGTGTTTGGTTAGTGTGTTTTTTCAAACCCTTTACCTATTTTTCTTATTAGGATTACCCTCTTTCCTTAGATTGATTCTCCACCACCCTAAGGTTTGGGATTACCCATCCCCTACATAAATTATTATTATATATTATTATTATTATTATTATTATTATTATTATTATTATTATTATTATTATTATTATTATTATTATTATTATTTTATTATTTTTATTTATATTTTTATTTATTTTTTTATTTTTATTTTTATTTTTTTATTTTTATTTTTATTTTTATTTTTTTATTTTTATTTTTATTTTTTTTTTTTTTTTTTTTTATTTTTATTTTTATTTTTTATTTTTATTTTATTTTTATTTTTATTTTTATTTTTATTTTTATTTTTATTTTTATTTTTATTTTTATTTTTGTTTTTATTTTTATTTTTGTTTTTGTTTTTATTTTTATTTTTATTTTTATTTTTATTTTTATTTTATTTTTATTTTTATTTTTATTTTATTTTATTTTTATTTTTATTTTTATTTTTATTTTATTTTATTTTTATTTTATTTTTATTTTTATTTTATTTTTATTTTTATTTTTATTTTATTTTTTTTTATTTTTATTTTTGTTTTTATTTTTTTTTTATTTTTTTATTTTTGTTTTTTTTTTTTTTTTTTTATTTTATTATTATTATTATTATTATT
The DNA here is from genome assembly GCF_026745355.1 of Beta vulgaris subsp. vulgaris. Taxonomy (NCBI): domain Eukaryota; kingdom Viridiplantae; phylum Streptophyta; class Magnoliopsida; order Caryophyllales; family Amaranthaceae; genus Beta; species Beta vulgaris. The sequence goes on from NC_079209.1 coordinate 53,866,481, forward strand.
TTTATGTTTATTATTAATATTTATTATTATCATTAATATTATTATTTATTATTTATTATTATTAAATATAATAATAATAATAATTTATTATTATTAATATTACTATTTATGATTTATTATTATTATTTATTTTTATTTTTTTATGATTATTATTTAATAATAATAATTATTATTATTTATTATTATTTATTTTTATTTGTTATTATTTATTATTATTAATTATTATCATATATTATTATTATTATAATTTATTTTTATAATTATTTATCATTATTGTTTATTATTATTATTTTAATTATTATTATAATAATTTTTATTTTAAATAATTATTTATTATTATTACTATTATTTATTATTATTTAAAAACTATTATTATAAATATTATTATTTTTATTAATATTAATTATTATTATTTATTATTATCTATTATTATTATTATTTTAATAATAATAATAATTTTCCAATTTCTTTGATGTTCGTAACCAAACAACATTTTAATCAAAGGGAAACCCTTTCCATTCCTCTTGTAACCCTTTCTCATACCCTTTCCCTTTCCTCTCAACGAACCAAACGCCCCCTAAGTATTTAGAGTTTCATGTAGATACTTAACTATTTAACTTATTACCTTATTTTTTGTAACTATTACTACTTTTTGCTAAACGAATTGAGTATTTTCTAAGACTTTGCATTCTAGAATCACCATTATAATTGAGATATTTAAATGAGAAATCATAGATTAGACATAGGCCTGTTCTTTTATCAGTTACTCTTGCAATTCAGTTTTTCTCAGGTCAACTCAGTTCAACTTAGTTCAGTTTCAATTCAGTCCAAAAGAAACGGGACCTATGTCTAACACTTCATATATCTTTTTGCTTCCAATACTCATCATCGTGACACAAGAGTTTTACCCCCTAAGAAGCCATGTTTCGAACCATTTTAAGTCAATATGACTTTTCAAATTCCTTTCTTCTATTAAATTTTGGTTTCATAGCCTCAAAGCTCAGAAGGCACCAATAATCCATGATCTTTCAGAAAGGTTATCTTAAAATAAATAAATAAAATTAGCAGCTAGGATATGATAATTCATGATGTTGTTGAATCTTATGATGTACCGTTGTTGTCAACTTGTCTTCCACTCGTGGTGTCCTATGCTTCGCATTTCGATACCAATGATTTCAAATATAAATGCTCAATGAATATAAAATGTCCAAACACAACAGGTGGGAAAATCTTCTTCTTGTTCATATTTCACTCAATCTTCTTCTTCTACTCCACATTCTTTTCTGTTGAGAAAAACTTCCCACCACCGCAGATTGCTTCTTATCACCAATACGCTTGGCAAATAAATCATAATATGCGATTTTCGTGAAACTTTTTGAGTGTTTTTTTGGAACCATTTCTACATCCTCTACCATTTGTCCATCTATATCTTCCCTACCTGCTGCAAGGACTCTGATATGTTTAACTTGGAAGCTCGAATTAATTACAGACGAATGACCATCGGACAAGATTACAGCACCAAGGATCTCCCCTAAAAACATGTCCTGCATCATAATAGTTATCACTTATCACTACCACTTGCTAGTGACAAAAAAAAAATTGTTAAAGAAGGATTTTTTTGTCAAAAACCACCTTATAAAACAGGAAATTTGTGAGGAACCATATATAATTTTTTTTGCGAAAACAAACTTTAAACAATTTCTTTTTTTGCGAGAACAAACCTTATGCGAGATTCCGATCATTGATCCGGATTCTGATCATTGATCCAAGATTCCGACATTGACTATATCATGGATTTTGTTGGATTTAAAAAGTCACGTGCGTTGCACATGACATGGTGAATGCCAGAATCTTGGGTCAATGATCGGAATTATGTAAGGTTTGTTCTGGCGAAATTTTTTTTGTTTAAGGTTTGTTTCAAAAAAAAAAAATATATAAGGTGGTTTCTCACAAACTTCATGTTTTATAACGTGGTTTTTGACCAAAAAAGAAACAATAAATAACAACACTGGTTGTAAGAAAAGTTACCACATGCTGATATCGACCACGTTCTTTGTGTAAACTGTGCAATTTAGAGATGAGGCGATGTGTAAAGCGTTCTTCTGGGGTGTTCTTAGTTCGGGAAAGATTGTCGAGAATCGAACGAAATGAGCGAACCCTTTTTTGAGCTTCCAAGGGAATCAATGTGATAGGAAGTTTTGATTCAATCACCATCTTTGCAGACAAAGGGTCAAGAAACATATTGAACTCAGCATATTTATTTGATGGCACTGTAAAAAGGTTTCCTTCTCCTGTGGTACCATACATATTTAGGTGTCCACCTAAAACAAAAACTTCCTGAGGTACGGTGTGCATAGTTTGTGAGTGCTAGTTTGGTATTTATGTGAAAATTAACAGAATATATACTATCCATTTTTACCAACCTGAATTTTTGACACTGCATTTTTATCTGAAGAGAGTATTTTGGATAAGGTAGTTAATGGTCCATTGGTTAGTATGGTGATTTTCGTCGTGGGACTGATTGTTTTTGTAACATTGTTCCATATCTCGAGTGCTAGAGGTTGTCGTAGTTCAGGATGATGGGTATCACGTGGAGAGTACCTGAAAAACACACTACAAAATTACTACTTTAGCTTAGAGGTGATTAAATAGCGGGCTGAGATGGGATAGGTCGGGCCACCCTTAAAAAAGTGCCCATTATTTGGGCCGGACCAAAATTCGGGACAAATTTTTGTACCCAAAGCCTGCTATTATTTCGGGTCAAAAATAGTATTTTCGGGCCAGAATCGAACCAAGTCGGGCTAATTAATTTGATTAGCTCTATTTTAGTTGCTCTGTACAGATATCATGCTTGCTGGCAATTGGCATAGTTGAAAACTTGACACTAGTTAGCTTAATTTATACTGGGCATAAATTGTACTTCCTCCGTTCTAACATAAGTGAAACACTTCTCTCAAAAATCTATCGCATAAAAAAGAGAAGTGCTTCACTTATTTCACAATGGAGGGAGTCTTTTCACCTTCTGGGACTGCGTGGAAATCCTCTCGCAAGGCCAAAAAGGGTGTCAGAGTCCAAAAATCCACCACTCCCATGAGGGATAGCCTTAATATATTTGCAATCTCCAACCGCGAACAAGGAAGGATCAGACTGGTTTTTTGCAAAAACATCTCCAAGACCCACTTGGATGTCATCTCGGCCCATCATATGCAATAGATCATATACAATATCTATAGTTGCGGCATTTGCCCAGCCTGTTGGGGTTATAAATATTGCCTACATAAAGATTGAGATTGTATTGGCGTTAGAATTTTTTAATTGGATTTTCTAGAATTATTTTCCTAAACCTTTTTATTTTATGAAATTATTAAATCAAATACCTCAAGGTTAATCACTTCAACTGGAACTTTAAGTAGATAGAACAAAGCAATAAAATCTCCTGCACTCATATCCATGTCTAAGATGACAGGTTTTCCAAGCTTTTTACGTCGAAAATCTGGCCTATAAAGCACCTCTTTGTAATGAGAAAATTGTGTTGTAAAATTGAATCTTCCAGATTGATGAGGATGATTCAAAACCTGTATGAGGCGATATGATTAACAAAACAAGTTTTATATATATCATAGTAGTATATATCTATATATGTAAACTTTTTAACAGTATTTTAAAGGTTACATCCAAAAACTCTTTGAAAAATTGTCTGTCAATAGGGCTAGTAGGATCCTTATTTGGTTTAGCTCTTGTAGCAACGAGAACTCGTACACCTTCTGGACCACTTATCTCCTCTGTATAAGCATCCTGCATTATGCTCATTTAGTCAGTGGCGGATCTTGAAAGAGTTGCTACATATTAAAATCGGTCTATGCCCATATATAAGCTAGCCTTGTAAATTTGACAACTAGACATAATTATGTTTATAAACATACAGATCAATATACCTTACATCTGCCTTTTTGGTTCTTAACAAGACAAAAAGGATCACGGAGTGACTTCTGGACATGACCACTGTGCACCCCATTTTTCTTTAGGTGAAATTTGGGAGTTTTACGTCCATTAAAAAATGGATTTGAGCCATCTAATATCCCATACGGCTTGTTTGAAGTGCGGACAGTTATGTTCATGTACTCCATTTCTGCAAATTCATTTTCTGCGCTAGGGTTGTTATGTGGATTACTCATGATTGAGACTGCTACACCAGCCATGAAAGAGTCCCACATAAAATAGCTCTGCCGATTTAATAAAAATTGCATTACCTTACGGAATACATAAGAACGAATCAGAAAGGAAAACGGACCAACAGTTGTAGGTGTAGGTACTTACCGAATAGAATTGGTCGTTAAACCAAGTATCACTAACCAATTTTAAGGACTTGAAGATGTATTGAGCCTCATATGTTTTCTGATTCTTCTCAAAGATCTCAAAGAATTGTTTTGTTACGGGAATTGTGTTTGTTGCATCTAAGGGAACAAGAGTGATTGGGATCCCTGAATGTATCACCTATCATAAATACAAACAACTAGTAACGCAGTGAAATCTAGTGATCGAATATATACTTCCTCCATTCTGAAATAAGTGAAACACTTTTCTCAAAAAGCTCTCACATATAAGAGGGAAGTGTTTCACTTATTTCAGAACAAAAGAAGTATAAAACTATCAAGTGTTTTTAGTACATGAATGATATAGACAACTCTTATGCTGGAATAGATTGTCAGAGGGTCATCTCATTACCTGATATGCGGAAAACGGATCTCCAAATATGTTAAACTCTGCATAAGGATTACTTGTATAATCACTAAACACATTACCATTTGATCTTACACCACCACCCATTATATAGATATGTTCCACATTTTTCTTTAGTAGGGGATTACGCATTAGGAACAAGGCAAAATTTGTGTGTGCTCCCATCAAAAACACGGTTGTTGGACCTTTTGATACGACATCGATCATAACTTGTTGTGATGTAGGTTGAAGAAGAGGCAAATATTTCCTCTTTCCCTAATTCCATTATTAAGAGTTTCATAAGCCAAATATATATGAGAAAAACCATTATAATTGAACGTTATTACATTTTGTGGTATTACCTGGGGAAGAAAATCTTTACGGAGGCCATAATTTGTGTCTGTATCTAGTCGCCCTCCTTGACCGAGAGGCATAGCTTGCCTATATCGGCAGTATCCTGTTGTTGTCATGCCCTGCATGTTAATATATCGAAGAGGCTAAGGGGTCGTTTGGTTCAAGATATGGAATGAAAATGGAATGGAAACAAATAAAGAAGGAAAATGGTAATAAAAATGATTATATTTGTTGGGTGTTTGGTTCAAGCCATGGAATGGTAACCATTACCACCAACTAATGGATTTTGTTACTTGAGGGGGAGGGGAGGTAACAAATTGGGGGAGTCAATTACCACCAAGTAATGGTAATAGATTGGTAAGGGGTGGAACCAAACATGAAGAAAAGGTATCGGTAATTGATTCCATTTCTTGGATCCTAGAAATAGTGAACCAAACGAACTCTAAATAGAGAACAAGCAGTGGTGTTCACTAGCGAACATGTTCTTCAAATAGAACCAACTTTTCTAATCTGAAGCACGTAAGAAACTCATAGTATAAGCAAGATTCTGAACTTGGTAAGCTAGATAGAACTTTTTTTATGGTAAGAAAAATAACATTAGGAAACACTATATAGAAAATATAGTTTACCATCTTGTGTAATACCAGAACTCAATTGTGTAAAATCAGAAATCATGTAAGAATATGAATGCAACCAACTTACTAACTTGTTCAATGATAGGAAGATATCCACCAACATCAGGGAATATATCACCATCTCGCGAAATTCCACCTTCACCTCCGACTCCCACAAAAATGTCATCACGACCCATCATGAAAAGCATGTCATACATATGATTCACAGCATGACCAGCATTCGTCCATGCGTTTGTGTTAATTGTCACTGCCTGCATGTCATATAGATTATAGATATAGTGTCAATGTGTCATTTTTATGTGCTGATACATAAACCCAAAACTGTGACTTTATGCTGGATTAGATCAATTTATCCACCATTATCAAGATCACGCATTAAGATTTTATTATAGCACCAATTGATTTTATTTGAATATTTATATATATATATATATATAGGGTGATGCTCCTTTTGTTTTTTATTAGCATCATCTGGGCTAATAAATTTATCTACTCCATGTAACATCTCTAATCTATACTAAAACTAGCCTTCTATACATGCGATGTGTGCCTTGATTGTTTAGGTATGTTCTTAAATTTCATCTAAATATGATTTTGAAGGTGTAATTTATAATCATTATAGTATAAAGGAAAAATTGTTAGAAACTACCTATTAAAGACACTTTTTTTAAAAAAAAAACTATCTTATATCATGTTTATTTTACAAAACTACCTTATAAGTGGAAAAACTTTAAAAAGCACTACCAAATTCAGAATTTACTAACCATGGTTAACTATTTCCTCCAATTATCACTCTAATATAAGATTACTAAACTACCCCGACCCCTCTTTGCTAATTTCCCTCACAGGAGCATTTAACTATTGAATTCCCCCTTAAATCGTTTGTGTAATTTCTTCTCCCAACCTTTTGCTTCACCAATTAATTCTTCATTATGAGTAACAAAAGCAGATAGAAATTGGGTTTTGGGTCATGAATTGATGTCGTTGATGATGATGAAGAATATGGTTTGATGATGGTGCAAAACTTGCTCTACTAGACACTTTTACTGCTGGTTTGTTTTTGGGATTGACTTTTGGGGGAAAGGTGTGCTTGTGTTTGCCACATGTATATTTGAGAGATAGAGCATCAAGTGATCAAGAAAGTGATGATATCGTAATTGTAACGTACTGAATTTAGGGGGTATTTTCATAATCTTATATTAGAGGGATAATTGGAGGGAGTAGTTAACCATAGTTAGAAAATTATGAATGCTTTTTAAAGTTTTTCCACTTAAGGTAGTTTTGTAAAATAAACATGATATAAGGTAGTATTTTTAAAAAAAAGTGTTTTTAATAGGTAGTTTCTAACAATGTTTCCTAGTATAAACTAATGTAATTTATAAAGTGTTTAGAAATTGTGATGATCATTTAGATGTAAAGCCTTATAGTCAAATTAAATTTGTAAAAGTTTTTTTCATTGATTAACCAGTATTCTCATTATGTGACGTTACTTTCCTAATGCTTATTTAGTTTATTATTGGAATTTAAAAGAGACACCAATACACACCATGACCCCGTCATATTTAGCTAAGGACAAAAAAGACTTTTCATATAGGGACATCATAGCTCCCCCTTGGTTTATATAATAAAAGCCTTTTAAGCACGCGATGCATGCAACGACAACATATTGATATTTTGTAATGTCGAGTGGATAATTTTACATGCACGCCATACACATGCAGCGACAACTTATTATAATGGTTTATAATAAGTTCACAGTTTTTCATTGTTCAACTTCTTAGAAGTTATTTTGAGCAAAAATAAGTTTAGATCAGTTCTTGATCTGACCTTATTATCCTCTATGTAATTGATTTACACAAACTGAAATTATGTAAACCCATTAAAACGATCATTTTCTTATATAACTATAATGTTATTGGAGTATATTGCTGATTTTTTATTTTGGCAATTTTTCTTTTTGATGGAAGATTTTGATATTCTTAAATGAATTTGTTATCTTTGTTTTTTTTGTCTTTCCTTTTTTTTAACCTAAAATTTTAAGTTATTTTAATTGTAGTTTTTAAAAATGACAAATATTGGGATTGATTGATTACCCATTGATATTTTAAAAATTCAAACAAAATTGATGTAATAAAAAAATAAGGGTAATATAGTCATTTAATATGGGGACAACATGCCTCCCCCTTCACTTATATAATAGAGATATATAATAAAGATATATTAAAAGGCATTCCTATCAAAGGAATTGTGTCACACGGCACTCTTCAATGTATGTGCCATGTGGTACTCTTCTCAAACTTCTAACAGGATATAGGAATTGAACACATGACCTATGAAATGTGAGAGTTTAACCACCAATCCACTACATTTTCAATCTTTAATGTTTCAAAAAACATAATAAAGTCTCATAATTATATGTAACTATAAAGACATAGACAAACTTTTTGATTTCTTACACTTTTTTTTGTTAAGGTAATAACATTCTCTTACCCTAATTCCATTGAAATTGTTGTTTTTATCCCTAATTCCTTAAAAGTTTTTTAAAACAACTTATCACGCCATAACGTTCATTTTTCAATTACGCACTAGACACAAAATTACAAAAAACTAATAAAATCAATAAACTGAATTTATGAATAATAATATATTTGATAATAGTAATTGACCAGGGACATCACTCGAGCCAAAATACTAGTTTCTTTCTTAAACTATGTGTCGAGCCCCCACATGGTAGAAGTATGAAAAACGAGCAAGTATAACATTAATGGCATGTTACATTACCCACCTAGCATACTGCATGGAGTAGATACTGATGACTTAAATGAAATAACAAATTGCATTAGGAAGAGAAAGAGCAAAGCATGGAAAATTAAAGAGAAAAGACAACCTTCAAGTCAAACACTGATCTGTTGAGCTTCAAGAGGTAAAGCAAAGCAAAGAAATCATCTGTATCAACATCTGTATCCACTAATATTTGATGCTGCTTTGCGGTTACTGCATGATTTTGATGCACTCCAACAACTATATTGAACCATAAAAGTAATAGTAATACCCATGAATTATAATAGCTTCCCCACATTCTTAATATCTTGATCCTATGAGGCTAAGACTTCCCAACTGCTGTATCAAACTGAGTCAAGAAAAATATTATGGGTAATAATAATTGGCTTGCCTTTCTCATTAATCATCATCAATATATATACAAGAGTTTCCTTGTAAACCATCTCTATCTTTAGGAAAGAATCCCATCAAATCAAATACTGCCCTAATAGATAATATTGCTCAACAAATATATCAGATGCATATTTCAACACCCTCCAAGTTGGAGCATGGCATCAAGAACGCCCAACTTGCTAAGTAAATATATATACTTCCTCCTTTTTAATTTAGATGTTACACTTTTAAAATTACAGACTCCTAGACAATTTTTAGAGAGGAGAGAGATAGAGAAAGAAAACAAAAGGATCCCATGTGATAAGAGAGAAATTGAGAAAAATTATTACCCAAAATGAAAGTCTAACATCTAATTTAAAACTTCTTAAAATAGAAAGTGTAACATCTAATTTAAAACTTCTTAAAGTAGAAAGTGTAACATCTAATTTGAAACGGATAAAGTATGTCATATAATTATCAATTATATATGAATTCATAATTGTACATGAATAACTTGTTAGTGTATTTGTATATTACATGATACACCAACAATGCTCGATATTTTAATTAACGATTTTTTCACCAGGTACCCTTGTGGTTTTTAAAAATTCATGGGGTACCCCTGGTTTTAAAAAAATGCACAATGTACCCTTATTATTTAAGTTAAATGCACCAAATACCCTTAATGACTAACGGTGTCAAGTTTCCGTTAGTCATTAGAGTTAATTAACTCCTCTAATCCTAATTAAATCCTAATTAAGCCCTAATTAACTAACTAAACCCTAACCCAATAACTTGAAACCCTAACCCCACACCCACCACCCAACCCACCACCCAACCCACCTCCACCCCCACCCCCACCCTCGACAGCATACCCCCACCCCTAACCCCGACAACATCTCCCCTCCCCCACCCCTACCGCCGGCAACATCCCCCCTCCCCTAGCAGCAGCCACCACCTCCTCCCTGTAGACCGACAACCACCACCTCCTCTAAAATTGATTTCAGAAATCATTTTCGAAAATTAATTTCGAAATCATTTTCAAAAATCATTTTCCAAAACATTTTCGAAATCATTTTCGAAAACTTTTTTCGAAAACCTTTTTCGAAAAAATTTTCGAAAACCTTTTTCGAAAACATTTTCGAAACTATTTTCGAAAAACTTTTTCGAAAACCTTTTGCGAAAACCATTTTCGAAAACCAGTTTTGAAATCATTTTCGAAAACCATTTTCGAAATCAGTTTTTGAAATAAAAAAAATCAATGAAGAAGGAGGAGAGAGAAAAAGAAATGAAGAAGGAGTTCCTGGGTCGACTTGCGGTGAGGGGGAGGGCTGAACGGTTGCGGGTTGGGGGAAGGGTAGAGGGGTTCTGGGTGAGGGGAAGGGAGAGCCGCTACGGTGGGTGTGAGGTGTTAGATGAGGCGTTAGGGTTGGGCTAGGGGGTGGGGCTGCTGGGGTGAGGAAGGAAGGGGACTGGGGTGGTGGGGTGGTAGGGTGTTAGGGTTAGGGTTAAGGATTTAGGGTTAGGGGGTTAACAATGGCAAAATGGTAAATATGACTAACGGAAACTTAACACTGTTAGTCATTAAGGGCATTTCGTACATTTGTTTGAAACAGTAAGGGTACTTTGTGCATTTTTTTAAAACCAGGGGTACCCCATGAATTTTTAAAAACCACAGGGGTACCTGGTGAATGGGTTTGCACAATCAAAACTCAAAAGAGAGCATGATCTTATAGAAGCACAATAGTGTTATATCCTAAAATCAATCGACAATGGATGGACTGATTCATTGGTCATTAGGTTGACTATCCTACCTTTTCTTCAATAATGTTAGACAATTAATCCTAACTCTCATGTATGGCTTTCTTTTAACACTAACTATAATGGCTTTTCACTCTAATGTATTATATTAATTTTGTTCCCTCTTTTCCAATCAATGAGGTTTTTATCTGATTAACTGGTCATCCTTGTATAATGTGCCTCAACATCAACAAAATGAACGCTTCCCTAGTACAAATCGAAGCAAGAAGGGTTGAAATACATCCTCTATTAGAGCCAATTTGACAAAAGTGGCGATTCTGCTTGTTAGAAACAAGGTGTTGTAGTTTGATTAATGCGGAATAGAAAATCAATTAAATAATAATAAAGGTGAGAAAACAATAAAGATGAACAAACAAAGAACACAAAATTTTACGTGGTTCAGTCAATTTGACTGACATCCACAGGTGGGGGATTAGAGCTTCTTCAATTCACTATAATGGAGAAAATCAGAGAGAATAATAGAAGGAGTCCTAAATTCTAGAGGCTAAAAGTGTTTCATAAGTTGTGTCTATAATAATGAACACCAAGAGCCTTTTTATAATCGTAAGGACCCCCGTACAAACCCTAAAAGATAACTCAAAAACGAAAAATAACGAAAAATGCGTGCAGCGCACAAACCGACGCATCGCCCGATCGGGCCCGAGACGAAACAATTTTGTCAGTTCTTCATAAAACAGCCATAATTTTCTCGTTTCTCAAAGGAATTGGGCATATGACCTATCGTTGGAAAGCTCTTTGAACAATCTATCACCTCCAATTTGAATCACATCAAAACATTTATAGATTGAGAGATATGTGCATTCAAATTACCTTATGCCATTCACAAGATTTCAAGTCATATAACAAATCTTCACCTTAACTTGAAACCGATCAAACAAGGTAAACCCACCTTGAACCAAGAAGTGATGCTCAACCAAACACCATAAAACCTCCACCTTAACCAAAAATTCCATAAACCTACCCATTATAGGCAATCCAGAAAACGGACATCTTTTATAATTGTGTATCGATGCGTCTTCGAACACAAAATCCGTATACGAAACCATCACATGGCCTAGATCGAGAGTATAAAGTCACCAACACTAAGTATGCTTCCTCAAATTGACCACAATCTCTTCAAACACTTCTTCATCTCAACAACAAACTCAAAAGCAATTCTAGAAACTGAATGACAACAATAATTTCTAAATTGCAATTGTACTTAATAAGTACAAAAGTACCAAATTTTAGATAAGAAATAGCATAACTAGAACAAAATGTAATGCATAACCAAGATTGTACTTTATTAAAACTCAAAAACAATCTATCATAGACTCCAAAAAAAATCCACACGGTTTCTCGTTTTACCAAGAGATCTCAAAAGGGACCAACATAAGAGATCGTAGAAACCGCAGCCCCAAATCTTGTAGCCCTAAAGTGCAAGATCATCATCAGATACAGCGTCGGCAATATTTGCAGATCGATCCTCAATGGACCTTTTCCATTTTTCTTCTTTAATTTCCAATACTCGTATTTAATATGACCCTTCACATGACAATAGTTACAGATTTTGCCGAATTCTTTCCACCATGAGCAACCAAAGCATTTGTGTGAGCAGAATTATTAGATTTATTAACCAATTTATTGTCAATTAAATCTCTCTGAGTTAAGGCCTCCTTAACATCCTGCAAACTCAAATCATCTTTACCATATAATAAGGTATCTCGAAAGTGCTTATACGAAGGTGGTAAAGAACACAACAACCTAATAGCCATATCCTCATCATCGATCTCAACATCGATGTTTTGCAAATCCATAATTATAGAGAAGAATTCATCTAAATGAGACTCAAGCGGTTTACCTTCTTCTAGACTGAGATCATGAAGTCTAGATTTTAGTAGTAGACGGTTGGTCACAGACTTTGTCATATACTGTGACTCCAACTTCAACCACAAACCCGCAACAGTCGTCTTTTTGCAACCTCTCTCAAAACTTCATTAGATAACTTAGATGAATCACTGAGAGTGCCTTCAAATCTATCTCCTCCCACTTGTCATCCGTCACACCGAAGGCTTTTTGGATGCACCTTATAGAGCCTTGTGATAGCCACTTTGAACCAGGATGGCTTTCATCTTTAATTGCCATAGGCCAAATTTACTTGCCTATCAAATTTCTCAATATCGAATTTCATTGACATAATAAAAAATCAAACTTTTTCTATAAACACCTAAGATCTTAAACAACCAAGCTCTGATACCATTTGTTAGGAAACAGTGTTTGTAGTTTGATTAATGCGGAACGAAAATCAATGAAATAATAAAGGTGAGAAACAATAAAGATTAACAAACAAAGAACACAGGGATTTATGTGGTTCAGTCAAATTTGACCTACGTCCACATGTGGGGGATTAGAGCTTCTTCACTATAATGCATGGAGAAAATCAGAGAGAATAATATAAGGAGTCCTAAATTCTAGAGGCTCAAAGTGTTTCATAAGTCGTGTCTATAATAATGAACACCAAGAGCCCTTTTATAATCATAAGGAAAAAAACCCGTACAAACCCTAAAAGATAGCTCGAAAATGAAAAATACCAAAAAAACGCATGCAGCGCACAAACCGACGCACCGCCTGATTGGGTCGGGCGAAATCCGCCCGATCGGGCCCGAGACGAAACAGTTTCGTCAGTTCTTCGTAAAACAGTCATAATTTTCTCGTTTCTCAACGTAATTGGGCATATGACCTATCATTGGAAAGCTATTTGAACAAGCTATCACCTCCAATTTGAATCACATCAAAACCATTTATAGATTGCGAGATATGTTCATTCAAATTTAGCCTTATGCCATTCACAAGATTTCAAGTCATATATAACAGTGCTAATATCTATAGTTCTATACTAATATATTATATACTAATATATTACAAGGTGTTCCTGAGAGCATATATATGCCACGTGTCACCATTCATCATTCAATAACATTCTATCTACGTCTTTCTCATATAGTAAAAAAAAGAAGCATTGTTAATGTGAAGATTGGAACCCACAACCTCAAGTATGAAAGAAAGAGATCCAACCATCACTCCACGGCTCTACCATACTATTATTGCTTATTTAATCAAAATTGGTGATAATATATGAATGAAAAACTTTTGAAATCCATATAATAAATTAGATGACTTTTTTTAATGAGTATGAGATGACTTCTTTAATTACTTCTAAATTGTAGTACAGAGAAACCCTGGGGCATCGTCCGAACCTAAATATTAGTTGTTAATTGTTAAATATTGTACTAATAAATGTATATTGTTTAATATAGTTCTTAATATAGCTTTTACGTTATTTGGTATATGGTAAAACTAGTAATTCGATCAGTATATAAATGATAAAAATGAATTATAATTTTACTTTAAAAGCTACCTCTATTTATAAAAGCTACTACAACTTTAGTTATTTTAAAATAGTACCTCAACCGTTAAAAATTGCTTGCACCTTATAACACTAGCTCATCCATACCATTTCTCGCGTTTATTGCAGGTTTGCAGTGATGTTAACTTGATTAAACTTAGAGTTTATCTTGTAAGAGATCGCCTACTTTTAAATTAAAATTAGGCAATGGTAGGTCCAATATTAAAAAGAGAATTAGCCCAATAGTGACTAAGTTAATTTCTTTCGATGACTAGTTTAATCTAGTTAGTTACTAGATTTACTTTTATATTAAAATTAGACCGTATCTTTTAATAATTGTTGTTAAACTTATAGTAGAAACTTGAAAAAAGTTGTTGAACACTTGAACATGCTCATTCAAGAAAATGGGGGAGGGGAAGAAAATAGATTTATGTTTTGGTTTATATAAATGGGCTAATATGATGTGACAAAATCTGGAGCTGGGGGACTGGACCAAGTTTTGCTTGTTTCCGTGGACTTTGGGCTTTGTTGGGTTTTAAATCACGACTACTAATGACATGATTCGTCTCAAGTATATTCTTACGGCAGCATGAGTAGTCTATCACTCACTCATTACTGACAAGATAAATAATGAGATAAAGATAATCTTATTGTTACAACTATATGTGATATATTGTTTAATATCGTTATTCATCTAAATAACTATTTGCACAACATTTTTCACAATTAGCTTATTGTTACAACTATATGCAAAAAGATATCTAGACGAATAACAATGGTGGGGTAATTTATCTCTATCTCAATATTTATTATTAGTAAAGTCACTCAGGGCTGTTCTCCCCAACTTATTTTCAGTTCAATTCAGTTCAACTCAGTTCAGTTCAGTTCAGCTCCGGACAATACTTTTACTCTCACATATCACTATTCATTTCAATTCAGTTCAGTTCAATTCAATTCAATTCAGCTCTTTTACATCGAAGATAACAGGCCCTCACTTTAGAATAATATGTACATCTACTATATGTTAATGCAAACCCATTTAACAAGGGACAAATGATTTACTTACCTGAAAGAGAATAATCCCTTGATTATTTCCATTAACCAAAACAGTTAATATACTATACAAACTCAGCACTATTCTAGGCTACAAAACAGGAAACTAATATATACTTTGACTAATACAAAGATATGCTAATATATACAAATATATTACATATGTCTAACACACCCCGCAGTTGAAGGGGGAGGTTCACGGACACTGAGACTGTTCCTGAAATCCTCAAATAACACCAAAGGGAGACCCTTGTAAAGATGTCTGCAATCTGATACCGAGAAGGTACATGCAGAACTCGCACTTGGCCGCGAGCAACTTTTTCCCGAACAAAGTGTATATCCATCTCAATATGTTTAGTGCGCTGATGTTGAACCGGATTCCCAGAGAGGTAGATCGCACTAACGTTATCACAGTAAACCAAAGTAGCCTTAAGAATAGGACAATGAAGTTCCAACAACAAGTTACGGAGCCAACACGACTCGGAAACCACATTGGCAACACCTCTATATTCGGCCTCAGCACTAGACCGGGAGAGAGTAGGTTGGCGTTTGGCCGACCAAGACAGGAGATTGTCACCAAGAAACACACAATACCCAGATGTGGAGCGCCGGGTATCCGGACATCCACCCCAATCAGCATCAGTATATGAAAGAAGAGTGGAGATGGATGAAGAGTAGAGATGCAAACCATGATCCAAAGTGCCCTGGAGGTAGCGAATAATCCGCTTAAGAGCCAGCATATGAGCCTCACGAGGATCATGCATGAAGAGACAAACCTGTTGCACTGCATAAAGATGTCAGGGCGAGTAAAAGTGAGATACTGAAGAGCCCCAGCGAGGCTCCGATAATGAGAGGATCGGCATAGGGTTCACTAGAAAAGCACCCAACTTGGGTTTAGTGTCAACAGGAGTGGGGAAGACTTGCAAGTAGACATCCCAGCACGATCAATAATCTCAGTAGCATACTGTCGCTGAGAAAGGAACATACCACCTGCATGACGGGTAACAGCAATACCCAAAAAATAACTCAGAGCACCCAAGTCCTTCATAGCGAACTCAGAACTCAGGTGAGAAATGATGGACCTGAGCAATGTCGCAGATGAAGCTGTCAAAATAATGTCATCCACATACAATAATAAATAAGCCATAGAATCGCCGTGGCGATAAATAAAGAGAGAATGATCAGAGGTGCTGTGAGAGAAACCAATAGTAGAGATGTAGTCAGCAAACCGCTGGTACCAAGCCCTAGGAGCTTGTTTCAGCCCATACAAGGACTTCTTCAACAAACATACATGATCTGGAAGAGAGGATCCCTGTAGCCCATAGGCTGATGCATGTAAACTGTCTCACTCAGAGTGCCATGTAAAAAGGCATTCTTCACATCCAACTGATGAATAGGCCAGCCCTTAGAGAGAGCTAGACTGAGAACAGTGCGAATGGTGGCTGGCTTGACCACTGGACTGAAAGTCTCCCCACAATCGACACCAACCTGCTGTGTTTTACCATCACCTACAAGACGAGCTTTATGTCGCTCAAAGGAACCGTCAGAATTATGTTTATGAGCAAAAATCCACATAGACCGAATCACATTAACACCCAAGGGACGGGGCACCAACTCCCACGTCTCATTTTTAATGAGAGCATCATACTCAGCATCCATAGCCAGTTTCCAGTTATGGTCACGCAAAGCCTCAACCGGGGTACGGGGTAAAGGAGATTTAGTGGTGGTGGTGTTAAGAGAAAAAATGTTTTTGGGTTTAAAAACCCCCCGCTGGCTTCTGGTAATAGGCCCAGTGCGTGTGGAAGGTGGGGCAGGTATGTGAGGTGAGGAAGAGGGAGAGGGAGAGTGTGGCATGGGGCTAGGTGACAACACGGGCTGGGACGCTGGAGGCCCAAGATGCGAAGGAGTAGGCGGGGAAGGGAGCTGCTGACCGGGCTGAAGGGAAGAGGGCTGCTGGACGGGGTTTGGGCTCGGCCCAGTGGGTGAGGAGGGTCCAGGCAGAACAGTAGGACCGAGAGCTGTGCTGGGCGGAGAGGGGGCCGGTTGGGCCAGATGATGGGTCAGATAAGGTGAGAGGCCCTCATCTAAAAAGGAATAGGAAGAAGGGGAAGGATTATGAATTTTGGCAAAGGGAAACTGGGTTTCATCAAAAATCACATGGCGACTCACAATGATTTTGCGAGACGAGATATCATAGCACTTGTAACCTCGGTGATTAGTGGGGTAGCCCAAAAAGACACATGGAGTGGAACGAGGTTGAAGTTTGTTAATAGTGGTGGAGGATAGAGAGGATAGCATAAACATCCAAAAACTCGGAGATGAGAGTAAAGAGGGTCACGTTGATAAAGAATTTTGAGGGGAGAGTGAGAATCTAGTAGTTTGCTTGGAAGAATATTGAGGAGATATGTGGCCATAGATAAAGCATGGTGCCAAAACGAGGAAGGTAAGGAGGCATGAGCTAACAGAGTCCGTATAATGTTGTTAATGGTTCTTATTTTGCGTTCAGCTTTACCATTTTGTGAAGAGGTATAAGGACAAGATAGACGAAGATCAATACCATTAAGCTTACAAAAATCCCAAAATGGCCCATTATCAAATTCTTTCCCATTATCACATTGAATATTTTTGAGGTCTCGTCCAAATTGAGTGCGAATGAAAGCATGGAACGAAACAAAAATGGTATAAGCATCAGATTTCTTAGAGAGGGGGAAGGTCCACAAATAATTCGAATAATCATCCAAGCATAACATATAATAACGATGACCCGCAGAACTCAAAATAGGGGAAGTCCATAAATCACTATGAATAAATCAAAGGCAACATTGTAGCAGAAGAAGACACTAAAAATGGCAATTTGATATGTTTTCCAAGAGGACACGAGTTACAAAATGAGAACTACTAGAACACTACAATCAATCAGTTTATTTTGTTGGAGAGAACGAAGGATAGAGGGCCCCGGATGTCCAAGACGCTCATGCCACACAGAAGTAGCTAAAGCGGCAAAAGCTGATGGTTGAGTAGAGGTAGTGGTGGTGATGGGATAAAGTTCACCCTGACTATGGCATCTCATGAGACACATCCCCGTCTGAAGGTCCTTCACAGAAAACCCAAAAGGATCAAATTCAACAGTAACAGAGTTATCAGTGGTAAATTTCCGAACAGAAACTAAATTTTTAATCAAGTTAGGTGCATGAAGGACATTTTTGAGTGTAAGAGGCGGGTGTGGGGAAGGTAAGGTTGCATGACCATAACCAGAAATAGGAATAGTACTACCATTACCAACTAGAATGCCATGATTGTTGCTCAAATTAAAATAAGACGAGAGATTACCTTGGCCGGATGTCATATGAGAGGTCGCGCCGGTGTCCATATACCAGTTGGAATCTGGAGGAGAGAGACCCAAAGTGTACATTGCAGCTTCGATATTTGTAGGAGTAGGTGCTGCTGGCCCAGTGGAGGCAGCATATGCTTGGGGACGCTGGCCTAACACACCTGGCCCAGGCTGAGGGGGGCGTGACTGAAATGTGGGCCTGGCCCAGTAAGGCTGCTGGGCTGATATGGGCATGGGGGGGTCCACGGCCACTGCCAAGGCCACGGACTGCCACCAAACTGCTGCTGTGACCCCGGCGGTTGCTGCTGTCCACCACGGCGGCCACCACCCCCACCACGGCCACCCGATTTTCCACCACCACGACCACCGGCCGGTCGTTTTCCGGGAGGGCGCGACTGAGTTTTTCTCCCACCGTGAGTAGCATGTGAGATGAGGATTCATGAGAATTATCCCAGCATCGAAAGACGAGGCTGCCACCATGGCAGTGGCGGCACCGGCGGCGGCTTGTTTGGCTAGCCCTGCTTCCTCTAAAGTGAGCATGGAGCGCGCCTGATAGAACGGAGGAAGCGGGGAAGTTTGACGGATAAAGGTTCCAACCGTTTGATAAGCCGAGGTGAGTCCGAAACAAGTTGTACACCAGGCGATCATTTTGAAATCGGAAGTACCAACCTGTTTGAGTTGATCAGACAGTTCTTTGAGGCGCTGACAATACGCCGAAGCCGACGGAAATCGGCCATAGCCAAATGCGAGAACTCCTGTTCAAGAACAACGGCCCGGGAGTTCTTGTTGTCTTGAAATATGTCACGCAATCTATTCCACGCAGTCATGGCAGACATATCCGGTTCAATAATTGGTATGCAAGAGGTCCGTGGAGATAGTAGAATAAAGCCACTGTAAAACAGTAGCATCAAGCGTGATCCAAGAGTTCTTTCTCGGCGTCAGTGGTGGGCGAGGAAGACGACGCATCAGAAGGAGGAATAATATGGTGTAAGACACGGTGAGACCGCGCATGGACCTTAAATAGTTCAGCCCATGTCCCGATTGTACGTTCTCCAGGTCAAGGGTAATAGGGATATTGTTCTTGATGTTGGAGACGGCGAGGCAGGATGGAAAGTCGAGCCTTTGGTGGAAACCATGGCTGCTGCCGGAAAGACGGGACAGAGAAGGTAGAGAGAGAAGAGGCGGAAGAGAGGAGGAGGATCTAGGGTTGGCTGATACCATGAAAGAGAATAATCCCTTGATTATTTCCATTAACCAAAACAGTTAATATACTATACAAACTCAGCACTATTCTAGGCTACAAAACAGGAAACTAATATATACTTTGACTAATACAAAGATATGCTAATATATACAAATATATTACATATGTCTAACATTACCATTTCAGTTTTAGAAATAATAATTTATTACATTCCTGGCTTGCTATCTAAAAGCTTTAATAAAACAAATATCATTTAAATTTCAACTTTATAAGTTGGATCCATTGTTCGTTAGGAATAGTTTTTACTTGGCCGGGTTAGACCTAATATTAATCTTTTAGGTTCACTATTCTATCAATTTGATTAAGAGATTGTTATGTGTTGTCATAATTTGATGTAATACTATTAGTTCCACAAAAATTGATTAGCATTTACACTTTCCAATTCCTAATGCCTTGTTAAGATCCTTTTTTATTTCCTATTTTTTTATATTATGATAATTATCTAATGATTTTCAAAGAAATTAAACCTCTTTATTTTCTCTTTTATGCATCTCTAACTATTTGATCTAAAAAATGTCGATTACTTTCTCTTAAAAAATACGACTTCTATCTTAGGTCAATATATCTAAGTTATCTAACTAATAGATTGGCTATGAGTGCGACGTTTCTTACTCAAAAGAAGTTTCTCTCAATCTTATCCAAATCTTAACTCACTGAATCTAATTCCTGGATTATGTTGCTAATGAAAAGTAATTAAGTTTTAATAAACCAACCAAAGTTATTAGATAAATAAATGAAAAGGCTACTTCTTGACTGAGTAATGTTTTCTTACGTACGAAGTTGCATTGTATACTACTACTCCACAATCCACATGCTTTATCATATAACTCCACAAAACTAGAGGAATAAATAAATAAAAAGGACAAGATTGAGAGCTGATGTAAGCTACTCCATATCATATGTCGTCTGAATTAACTGTAAAACAGTAACAGTTATAGATTAGTAAAGTGCAACAAAGATTGAGGGAGATGTGGTACCTCAGTGGAATACCTTCTCAAATTCTAGGGCATTATCGCATTACCCATACTTTAAGCTGATGTGCTCTGCAGCCTAGTAAGAGTTGGTCTCGGACCAAATATCTTTCTTAATAAAAAAAATTACCCGACTAATCTAATGATTTTCTTAGAAAAAATCTTGTTCCAACAAATCCAACTAGTAACTGATAATCGTAAAAAGTTGTTTGTCTCCTTTCGTTAAATTCTCTGCCTTTTCACTTTTCAGCTTAAATTATATCCACTGTTCGCGGTTAAGACGCAATTTGAAATGCTTTTCTTGCATAACATAGTAAGTATTGACACATTTTCGCTAATTAAGGTGGCCACTTCTAAAGTAAGAGTTCTTTAATTTAACTAAAGAGCACCATCATCACCGACATAATTACATAATCTTGTTGATTTCAAATTTAAGTACATGATATAGTGAATATAAGAATTTATTATGTGTGCTTCTTTTCTCAAGTTACATGATTCACGGCATTGTTTTTTGTCAAATAATGGAAAGTGATGTAAATCTCCTCAATCCTTGTACGTGTAAAAGTAAAGAGGTAGTAGAGGTAGAAAGAAGGGAAAAAAAGGCTTTGTTAAACGACGCTCTAGAGTTTCCTACTAACGTTCTAAATAGAGTATTTTTATACATAATACTTAGCATTTTTTTTTCTCTCTCCTCCCCTTAACCCCTCCTCCACCTTGTCAATCTCTTTCTTTTAGATACAGGCAATGAGTATACTTGATTTTTTGACCCTCCCTCACCACTCCTTCTACCTTGCCACACCACCACCACCACCATCACCACCACCTTACCCCTGACAGACTACCACCAACAGCACCGCCACCTCATCCCGACAGACCACCACCTTCTTCTCTCAACCTTCTCTCTGTTTTTTCTCCCTAAAATAATGATTTTTTTTTTTTAAAAAAAAGAGGAGGCGTCTACCAAGGACGCCCCATCACCGGTGGAGGCGTCTTTGGCAGGCGCTCCACCACATGGTGAGGCGCCTGCCAAGGACGCCTCCATCGGTGGTGGGGCGTCCTTGGTGGACGCCTCCTCTTTTTTAAAAAAAAAATTGAGAAAAAAAGTGGGTGCCCACCAAGGACACCCCACCACCGGTGGACGCGTCCTTGGTGGGCGCCCACTTTTTTTCTCAATTTTTTTTTAAAACAAAAAAAAAACAGAGAAGAGAAAAGGGGGTGGTGTTGCCGGAATTTCAAGGTGTTGCCGCCGCCGAAATTATCCTTCTCGCCGCCGCATATCCCCACTGCTCCTCGCCGAAGATCTCGCCGGAATTCTTCTTCTTGCCGGAGTATGAGGGTCAAGAGAGTGGGGAAAGTGGTGATGAGAGTGAAGGAGAGTGTGAGTGGGAGGGTGGGAGTATAAAAATACATAAATACAATTCTATGTATTTATACAGGGCGTTAGTATTAAATTTTAGGGCGACGTTTAGCAAATGAGAAAAAAAATGGTTGAAAATAGTGGTGAAAAGAAAACCTTATATGTGCAAATTAGAATTTGTTGGGGAGGGTGGTAAACATATACTCCCTTCGTCCCATAATATAATGCATACTTCATTTTTGGTGGGTCAAACTTTAAAATCTTTGACCGAATATTCTCATTTGTATATATAAAAAAAAACATATTCATGTGGGATCTTGTTAGATTCATCTCAATGTGTAGTTTCATAATATCAACTTTTTATATTTTTTACTAATACGAAATTGAAGATATTAAAAGTCAAAGTTACGTCTTGGAGTCCGTGTAAAAAAAAATAAGCACTATATTATGGGACGGAGAGAGTAAGACATAAATGATTGTTTGGTTGAATGTACTTCTTACAAGGTTTTGATGCTAAGGAAGTCTATTTTTTATGAAAAGTGAATGTTCTTTGGTTGAATAGGGCAATATAAACTAAAATTCCAAAGAAAGATCATTTCTTCATGTTTTTTTAGTAGAAATTCTCGCGAAGTTTCTATTACTTACTATGTTTATGTACTACAATACTTTTGGCAACCAAACAAGCACGCACCACAACTTCTAAGCTACACCATATATTCTATTGTGTCAATTCATTTTACATAAAATTCGGGATTAATTGAGGAAAATAAGTTGGATATATCAATTATGAACCATAAAAACAAGTACTTAACTAATAATTATTAATTGAGAAGGTATTGGGTCAGACGCGTCTGACCATAATATTTGGTCAGACGATTTTCAATTGGTTTCAATTTTTTTCAGTTGGTTTCAAATTTTTTTTTTCAGTTGGTTTCAAATTTTTTTCAATTGGTTTCAATTTTTGTTCAGTTGGTTTCAATTTTTTTCAGTTGGTTTCAATTTTTTTCAGTTGGTTTCAATTTTTGTTTAGTTGGTTTCAACTGAAAGAATATAATAATCAACTGAAAACATCAAAAAATCAAAGAAAAACAAAATCAAAAATACCAAATGAAAGGTAGAAATATCTAAATGAAAGAAAAACAACATCAACTAAAAGGATAAACCAACTGAAAGAATAGACCAATGAAGTGAAATAATAAATCAATTAACTGAAACTGTAAAAAAACAAGTGAAAGATATCAACTGAAATAAAAAGACATCAACTGAAACATTATAAGCATTAACTGAATCATCTATGAAAGATGTTGCTTCTCTGGTTCAGAAAGTGAAGGAGAAGTACATTGAAGAAGTCGAGAACAAGAAGAAGAAGCTTCTAGATGAATTTGCCGCCGTCACAGCCGTTGTTGCGTCGTCGT
Source organism: Beta vulgaris subsp. vulgaris (assembly GCF_026745355.1). Lineage (NCBI taxonomy): Eukaryota > Viridiplantae > Streptophyta > Magnoliopsida > Caryophyllales > Amaranthaceae > Beta > Beta vulgaris. The sequence continues at coordinate 53,889,939 of NC_079209.1, forward strand.
TGTCTTCATCTGATTTGGAGAAGAAGGTTGATGATAATGAGAGTGCGGAGGAGACAGAGAAATCTAAGTACAAAGGTTTGATGTTGTTTATTAATTGATGATTTTTGAATCTGACTACTTTGAATATGATTGGAGAAGAAGGTTTATAATGTGGCGTGGATTTTGTTTAATTATGCAATTGTGAGGATTTTGCTTTTAAAAAAAGTTTGAGTTTTGGGCTCAGCCCGTCTGACAGTAAGCATTGGTCAGACGGTCTGACCCAATACTTTCACTTATTAATTAGCTAGCATGATAACGTAAAGGGAATATTTCATAGTTAACCTACATAATTTTATTTTCACACTTGTCAATGCACAAATTTGACTACTATTAATATTTAATTAGTATTTGAGTCCGAGCATTATCCCGAGTTCGTACCGTTTTTCGAATTTGATATGCATTTTTTCCACTCTCATTAAAATATATTAAGAAAAACTCAATATTTAAAAAGTACAAATATAATAATGTGGACGCTTAAAGTATGATAAAATCAAATTTATGCTAAGTTTTTCTTTTTGCCTTATAGTAGGAAGAACAAAAAATACATAGGGGTTATAGTTGTATATGTCAATATTTAATTTTCTATTAGATGGACTAACATAGTTTTTCCTTGAATCTAGACAAACTTTTTTGACTACTCACTCCAGAGTCCAGATTATTTATTGATATGATCGAGTACAAAGCTTTAAAAGCTTTTGGTCCCCTAGAGTGTTTCTCAACGCAAAGTTCCTTGTTATGATCTTATTTTCCAGATTCAATGCGTTTAAAATATGAAAATTTGTTTTTTCTTCTTGTGAAATTAACTGTGTATGCTACTTCATTATTCATCAGTGATCAGACATCAGTCACCATTGTGAGCTTTCGCCTTTCAGTTAGAAAGTTCGAAAAGAAACTTCACCTTGTAATTGTTGAGCCACATAATAATTACTTAATTAAAAAGTTAATACATCCACCATGCAATAAATTGCGTACGTCTGGGTCATTTTTGTCTATAAGCTTCGGTGCATCTAGGTGTAGACTATAGATAACATCACAACATGATGAGTTGTAGAGTGGTAATATTACTAATAAACTACTTGTAAAGTTAATATCATCATTACTTAAATTACAATGCAATCTCTCCTTCCACTTTTCAACTCAATACTCAATAATGGAAAATGTTTGAGTAATCCTTAGGGTTGCCAACCCTTTTAGATACATTAGAATAAAATATTAATATGTATGTAATAAATGAGGAGAGAAGAGATATAAAAATAATATTTTAATGTATTCCTAACCAATGAAAATTCAATAATAAGAGGGTTGACAACCCTTAGGGTCACTCAATCAATGTCCCTCAATAATAGTGAGTAAGTTGGTACGGATCGCATTTCAATCCTCCATTCCTTCGTAATTGAAAATTTTATATGAAATTTTCTAAAGGAAAAAATATAGTCTGGACCTGATGCTAGTATTTTTGATTTATGAAAAAAAAAGGTTATTATGTTAAAAATAATAAATATAAAAGGGAAATAGTTATAAGTTATAAAGGGTGAGTATGTGAGAAAAAAAAAATATTACTATATTATAAAGTGTAACCTTCATTATAATAAATTAGTGTAAGAAAGCTTATCGTATGAGAAAAAATAATCACTTTATTAGATGATAGTAGGTTAGCGTAACTTTAAATTTTTAAAAGTGTTTATATGAAAAAAAAAATGGTCACTGTATCATATAGGAGACTTTGATCCACCATAATTAATATTTATGTGGACCAGGTCAACACAAGACTATTTTCTATCTCTAATACTTATTTTTGATTTAAAATCTACACTTCATTTTCCAGAAAAGAAACTCTAATACCCTAATTAATAAAACCGTTAATAATTGTTGTGATTTATGTCCAATATGGTGATAAACTGATAATCATGGAGAAATTAAGTAACATCAACACCTAACAGGCAAATTAAAAGGCTTTAAAAGACTTTACCAGAAAAGAAAGTGTCCAAATACAAAATATTTGCGACGTGGTTCGTGTTTGTTGTTGGAGGATATTTGTATCACTTGTTACCGACAAATGACAATAATGATAATACAAGTAAATTGAAAGCGTTCTTTCGATCACTAAAATAATACAAACCTTAATTTGTATATGTTTTTACTTTTACGCACAGTCTTATAAAAGACAGTCTCACGTTAACATTAACGTGAGACGAGTCTATTTTACCTCCAATCCTCAACCACCGCCTTCAATTCATCCACCATCCTCTTAAATTATGGAAGTGTTCTCTCTCTAACAGTCTCTGAAGAACAACAACGATTGCTATTTTTAGAAGTTTGTCAATTATTCGCTTCATCGAGGCCACAATTGAAGAAACTTCAGAGAAAGAGAGAAAATGGAGTCACTTGGAACCAACAATGGAGGAATCGGAGGAAAGAGAAAGATTGAAGATGAAATAGAACTTGCGAAGCAAAAGGCACAAGCAATTGTTGCGCGTCTTCTCAACAACGCCTGATTTGAGGGGGGACGTGGCTATGGTTTGCGATGGTAAATTGGTGGTAGGGCGTAACTTGGAAGATAGCATTTTTAGTTTTCATGTTTGTAGTTGATTCCAGATTCGTGGGTGGCTAAGATATGTGGTTTTTGAAATGTTGGTGATGTGACGCGGGGTTCACGTTGTTGTAGCTGGTTAGGTGGGGTTCCTATTGGTGGGTGGGACTATTCTTCTGGTATTAAAGGTGGTGGACAGTAGCCAAAAGAGATGGGGACTAGTGAGAGAAGAAAATGGGTGTTAAAAGTTTCTCAAAGGAGATTGGATTTAGTTAAGGAATTTTAATAATTAATTACATATTTCTCAAAGGATTGATTTTGTCATTTTCAAGTTATAGTTATAATTTTTCAATTAGTTAAGGAATTTTAATAATTAGTTACATATTTTTGGCTCTTAGTTTTGGTTTTCTAATTCATATAGTTAGCTTTTGCTTAATAGTTATGAAATTCGGATATATAATTATGATATTTAGGTTATTAGTTATTAATTGTGGTAAATAATTATGGTTTTATGGTTGATAGTTGTGATTCTGGCTATTAGTTATTATTTTCTGATGAATAGTTATAATATTTGGGTATTTAGTTATTATTATTCTTTACATTAGTTATGACTTTTTGTTTTTTAGTTCCAATTTTATGGCTAATAGTTTTATTTAGTCTAGAAAATAATTGAAAGATTATAATTACAGCAGCTGAATGATTATTTATTAATTTCATGAGTAACAATGATGCATGGTTTTATGGTTATAGTTTGATATTTGGTTAACAATTATACTTTGAGGGTTGATAGTATGGGAGGTCAATAGTTATGATTTTAAGTTTATTAGTTTGTTTTATTGTATGCATTAGTAAACTTTGTTTTTGCATTGCTTATTTGAGGTTGGCATAACTAGTGCAAAAATGTGATAGTTATTTAAGAAAGAGAAAATTAGTGCATTAGTTTTTTTTGAGAAAGATAGAATTATTTATGCGTGATACTGAAATTATGGCCAATAAAATGCATTAAAACCTGATTTTTATTATATAATAATATACTTCAGGGTTGACTAATATATACTTCAACGCTTAACTAATATACTTCAGCGCTTAACTAATATACTTCAGCGCTTAACTAATTCACCGAGAAGCAATTTAAGGCTAGCATAACTAATATGTACAAGCGTTTAACTAATTCTACTGCTGGTTTGATGTACACGCGTGATGTCAACATGACATAAAGTGGCACAAAGTTAAGGTGGTTTGAGACAAAAAAAATCCAATATATATTGGTAAATAAAAGAATGAGAATAGAAAGGATCAACTAGATTGAACATAGTAGGTAAGATCTCACTAGAACACAAACAAAAATGATTGTTGTATTGAAGATGAAAGCAATATATGATTAATATGATACCTAGTAATCTAGACCAACTCCAAAAATTGACAAAGATAGAAAAAGTCCTAGACCTTAAATCTCTAATACAACACAATCCATACTCTTTGGAGAAATAGAGGGACCCATTAATCCAATATTAGTCCTCCATCATACCTTGACCATCTTATTTAGGCTCCACATGCTATTAAGTTTAACACTCACAATTCACATCTACTCATGTAAAGAGAGAACACAAGTACACTAGTGCATGAACCCATCCACGTGCCTCTCCATCACTTTCTCTTTTCTTTTATTTTTTTTAATAAAAAAAAACATATTTATTTCATAGAAATATTTTTATTAATTTATCATCCCCTTCTTCTCGATATACTCTTTTTTCAAGTCACTCTTATTTTCATTTGCCATAGCAAATTGTTTTGTTGTATCAGAAAAGAAAAAAAAAAAAGAGTTTTTGTAGCTCTTTTATCAAAGAAAATAATAAGGGTAAAATTAATTGAGTGTAATTAGGGAAATTCAATACAATAGAAATTCTGCAACCCAGAAACCCAGAAACAGAGGAAAAGGTGTGAAGAAGAAGAAGGAACGAAGCGGCGCCGTTTTGTGACGCTGATTTGTTATCTCATCAAATTGGGTACTTTCTATCTCGTTTTTTTAGTCACTTTCTTATTAAATGGTGTTTTTTTATAAGATTTGGTGGGTTTTTTTTTTGTTTGTTGTAACTTTTGATATGATTATTTAATTTAGTTGGAAATTTATGATTTGATAAAAGTTGGAAATTTATGATTTGATAGAAGCTGAAAACTTTAACAAGAAAAAGCCCTAATCTTTGTCCATCTCTGATATATGTAGGTGCATTTGTGGGGAATTTGGGTTGATTTGTATTTAAATCTAGTGAAATAGAAATGGCATTCGATCAAAACTCAATGCCAATGGATCTAAGACCTTTAAATGTAGCTCGCATTGGTGGTGAGGAAACCCCCATTGCCCCATCATCTGTAACAACCTCAGGTCGCCCTTTTGATGGGTTCTTTCCGAGCCCGAACCCGAACCTGAACCCGGCCCGTGTGGACATCAATACCCATCCTTCAATGCGTTTGTACTACAATGATAATCCTGGTGGTGCTGGGTTTCCCAGCATGGGGCCAAGCATGGGGCCCAGCATGGGGTTTGTGAACCCTGGTGGATCTAATCACGGTCAGGCTGTTTGGTGGGCCCCGCGAATGCCAAGTCCGGTGGTTGCACCACCGCCTAGTAGCAGTGGCGGTATTAGCTCACCGGGGTATGCATACAGCCCGAATTCGGGGACCAGGGTAAGTGGGATTGGGAATGGTACTGCAACGGGTCTCGACCAAATGAATGATGATGGGGGTGATGATTCGGTGTCAGGGAGGAAGGTAAAATTCTTGTGTAGTTTCGGGGGGAAGATACTACCTCGGCCCAGTGATGGAATGCTTAGGTATGTTGGTGGGCAAACCCGGATTATTAGTGTTAGAAGGGATGTAACATTTAGTGAGTTGGTTCACAAGATGATGGATACATATGAGCAACCTGTTGTGATCAAATATCAGCTCCCAGATGAAGATCTGGATGCACTCGTGTCTGTTTCATGCCCCGATGATCTTGATAATATGATGGAGGAGTATGAGAAGTTGAAAGAGAGGTCTCCTGATGGATCTGCCAAGCTTAGGGTGTTTTTGTTCTCTGCTTCAGAGCTTGATCCTTCAGGCTTGGTGCAATTGCGAGGTTTGCGAGATACTGGGCAAAGATATGTGGATGCTGTGAATGGGGTCGCAGAAGGTGTTCTTGGTGGTATCACAAGGAAGGAAAGTATGGCAAGTGTAGCTTCAACTCAGAATTCTGATGTTAGTGGGTCAGAGGTCTTTGAGACAGCTGCTGGTCAAGATGTTAGTGTACCGCCATCTGCCAACATGTTTTCTCCTAGAAGTGATTCTGCTGCCTCCTATGATAATACCCCAAGATTGGAGATTCCTGCTCCGCCCTTAATTGTTCCTGTAGGTGTTTCTCCTCACTCAGTAACAACCTCACAACCCGAGGTTGAGCGAGCAGCTCCTGTTTCAGCACATGGGCAGCAACAAACTCTGGGATATGATTTGCAGCAACCAGGCTTAAATTTGCAACCTCGCAATCCCCCCTATTTGGGTGGCTATATAGATCCTCATCAAGATGCAATGAACCGTGTAGGCTCGCAAATGGTTTATGCAAATCCTCAACTCTTGGGAGCTCCAAGACCCATGTTCATGCATCCACAATATCGTGATAGTTCCCCAAATTTAATGAACCAGCAATTTATGCCTGGAGTACAAATGACAATGGCTCCTCCTTCTTCCCATTTGAGCATGAACCCTAATATTCTTCAGCCATTAGTACAACCATCACAGAGGATGGTTGCCGTTCCTGCTGATCCTAGCTATAGCAATGTATACCAAACTCCAGCTGGCGGGGGTTATGGGTGGCAACAAGTTACTCCACAAGATCATACAGCCTTCTCTGAGGGATGGATGTCACGTCAACAAGTAGTCCCCACAATGGCAGACTGCTATATGTGCCAAAAGGCGCTGCCTCATGCACATTCGGATACCGTTGTACAGGACCAGAAAGTTAATCAATCAACCAATGTCTCTGATACAAACCCTATTTATCAAAGCCTTCGTCTGGATGATATTACTAGATTGCATGCAGCGGCTCTACAGAATCAGGGTTTGATGGGGTTAGCAAGTGATGCACAGACTCCTCAGAGTGCAGTTAGGGGAAATGCTCCTGTGTCTAGTCCAGAAGATGCTATCCAACAGAATTTGGTGAGCAAACCTGTCCTTGGTGATGCTAACGCTCTCAATGGTGTAGCATACAGTGCTCCTGAACAATTTGTTACTGAAACATCAAAAGACTATTCTGCAAAGGTTCCTGGTGCAAGACCAGTGGATTTCAGAATGGAGAATCTCCAAATAAATCCTAGTATTGAACAAGGTAAGTCACATATTGATCAACTTAGGAAAGATGATATTTTGGAGCATGTGCCTCCACACACATTGGTGCGAGAGACCTTGCCAAATGATGCCTTCAATAGACCTGCACTACCTCAAGACACCAGTCAGACGAATCAAAGTGAAATGCTGCCATGTTCTGTTGCAGACGTTCAATATCAGTGTAATGAATTCTCTCGTGGTTATGATATGAGATCTGATGCTACACATTTTCCAGCTGAGACTATTGTTTTAAACAATAATGGGCAGCCTCCGATATCTCCCCGTAATTGGGGTGCAATTGGGAATGATTCCACAAACTCATTGTTTAGTAACCAAGACCCCTGGAATATGCAACATGAGACTCATTTCCCACCTCCTAAACCTGGTAAAACTCCTACAAAAAGAGAGGCATCTGCTGCTGACAATCGTCAAAATGGAGAATTAAATGCAGAAACAAATTTTATTGATGTCCTGCCGGCAACAGAACAAGTTCAATCTGGCAAAGGTCAGAAATCTAGCCTACTTTACTGTCCCCTTAATTTTTTAATTTATTCTTCATTTATTTACCCTTTCACTTCATTGAAGGTTCGTCTGAAGAGCGGATCAAGCAACAGCTTCAAGCAACAGCTGAAGGGGTTGCAGCTTCAGTTCTGCACTCATCTGTACCATCTAATGTTGACTTCTCATCACAAGAGACGAGTATGTCTGAAGCGAGCCATGAGATTGAAGGACAGACTAATAGTGATGCTGTTATACAGACTAAGATGGAGGTGAATTATTTGATTCAATTTTACTTAAAATGGATGAGGGTGCAAATATTCTCTTGTTTCTTCCCTATCAATGTCTGCCCCATATCTTAAGTGTTGCTTCCTCTAACTACAGGCCATGAATATTAAATCTGAAAAGGCAAATTTGGGCTTTCCAATCTCAGATGGCCTTGGTCGCTTGCAGGTGAAGCATTTAGTAGCATTTCATTGTTGATGCTGATACAATGTTTCACTAGCGAACTTATCTAGCCAGTGATATATCACAGATTATCAAGAACAATGATCTTGAAGAACTGCGGGAACTAGGTTCTGGCACCTTTGGTACTGTTTATCATGGAAAATGGAGAGGAACTGATGTTGCTATTAAGCGAATCAATGATAGATGTTTTGCTGGCAAGGCTTCTGAGCAAGAACGCATGGTGGGTGAATTATATTATTCCGTCATGTTTTGCAAGGTCACAATGTTCCTGTACTGTTTTGTCTCATGCCTTTCTTAATTTCTATGTTGACATGCTTTAACCAGAGAGATGACTTTTGGAATGAAGCCATCAAACTAGCTGACTTGCACCATCCAAATGTGGTAGCTTTCTATGGTGTGGTGCTTGATGGTCCTGGTGGTTCTGTGGCAACAGTTACTGAGTATATGGTTAATGGTTCTCTTAGAACTGCCTTGCAGAAAAATGAAAGGTATGTTAAGTTCCGTTATTATTTGAAAACTGCACCATTTGTGTATATGATTTCTTTTGCTGATATTGTTGGATATATTGTGCTTCTTGCTCATACACAATCTTTCAATCAATGTATTGACACTATCTTCTATTCAGGAATCTTGATAAAAGAAAGCGGCTTTTGATTGCCATGGACGTGGCTTTTGGAATGGAATATCTACATTCAAAAAATATAGTGCACTTTGACCTTAAGAGTGACAACTTGCTTGTCAATCTTCGAGATCCACATAGACCCATATGTAAGGTTAGTTGCTCACCACAAAGCGCACATTGAGAAACTTTCTAGATAAGCATATCCTTGCTGATTGTAATTCTTATATAGGGAGTAAGAACAATGATGGGCCTATGTTTGGTGTGTCAGGGTGTGGGGAAGTGGGGAGGATGTTAGGTGACCAATGGTGAATATCCTCCTTTTGTCTATGCATACTGTGTTTTTCCCCTTTTTTGCTCCATTTTATTTGATCTGGATGATATAATTCTCTATATTGGTAATTTTATGAATGTGTTTTTTGGATTCTCTTTGATAACCCTCATGATCTGTAAGAACAAAGTGTATTATTTGTCCTCGGTGGGTGCAATCCAATTAGACCTTGTATATATTGTGTCTTGACCATCATCATGGCAGAAAGGAACATCTTTAACTAGAAACTTATGATATGTCGATTTTGAGTATCTTTCTTTAACACTAGCTTTCTAAGCACGCGATGCGTGCGACGACAATTTTTCCATTGTGATATTTCGTATTGTCGAGTAGTTGGTTTTACATGCATGCAATACATGCAATGACATCTCATTATAGTAGTTTAAGTTGACGTTTTTTTTTATAAAGGCTCTGTTTTGTTCACCTTATTGGATGTTATTTTCAGCAAAAATAAGTTCAGATAAATTTAGATAAGCAAAAATAAGTTGAATAGAATGGAATCAAAAGTGGTCAAAGAAAGCATGCACTTCTAATTAAAACATGGTACTAAAAAAATAACCATAAGAATATTGCATAATCATCTCTTTTATCAAGTTTATCTAATTTGATTAGCAACTTAGTTCATAATTGCAAATATATTTATCTTTATTTATCCGTGTAAATCAAATAAAAAAAGAATATTTCTTTTCTATTTTTTGCTTTTTTTAATCCTAAATATGATTCAAATTCATGTTCTCCATATTGCAAATTAAAGATTACCTTCATATCTTTGTGCTTTTCTTTTGTCTTCTTTTTAATTTTGATTTACTTGTGAACTATTTTCAATTCTAATGCTTATTATCTATCATTAGTAGTATAGCTAAAATTTCGGATGTAGTATGTTGTCTTGTTTTGACCTTATTATCCTCTATGTAATTGACTTACATAAATTGAAACTATATAAATCTATTAAAATGATAATTTCTTTACATGACTATAATGTTGTGGAAGTATATTGCTGATTTATTTATTTTTTACAATTTTTCCTTTTGATGGAAGGTTTTGATATTCTTAAATGAATTTGTTATCTTTGTTTTTTTGTAAACTTTTTTAATCTTTCCTATTTTAAAACCTAAAATTTTAAGTTATTCTAATTCTAGTTTCTAAAAATGACAAATATTTCGATTGATTGATTAACCATTATTATTTAAAAAAAATTAAACAAAATTAATGTAATTAAAAATTAAGGGTATTATAGTCATTTAATAGGGGGACACCATGCCTTCTTTTCACTTATATAACAAAGATATGGATGATTTATCATACATTTATACTTGATTCTTTCATTGCTCAGAAATGTGGAGTTCGAATTGGTCATAGCTGAACTAAGTACGTAAATTAGTAGTGAAAGATGCTAACTGATGTGACTTGAGGTTGTGGACTTAATAGGTGTGATTTTCTTCTTATTGCAATAAGGGAACAAAAAAGATCTACAAGAAATGATGGGATAATTTGTTGTAGGACATTTCTTTAGATGTGTCATTGGTAATGTCAAAATATAATTTGACAACTTCTGGTCTACATTACGGCAGTTACGATGTTGGTTGACACTACACCATTTGCGCCCTGCCCTTGAATGAAATTATAATTTAGAAGTTAGTAGTATGAAGTGAGTGGAGTCCCTCTTTGGTTGCAGGTTGGTGATTTGGGTCTGTCCAAAGTCAAATGTCAAACATTAATATCAGGAGGAGTGCGAGGTACCCTTCCTTGGATGGCACCCGAGCTCCTGAATGGCAGCAGCAGCCTAGTCTCTGAAAAGGTTTGCCATTATCCCACACCTTAATACTTTCTATGGTATAATCTCTGTTTTCCAATTTTGAGTGCTCGTATTCTCTTTTGTCATATTTGTAGGTTGATGTATTCTCTTTTGGCATCGTCATGTGGGAGCTTCTTACCGGAGAAGAACCATATGCTGACTTGCATTATGGAGCAATTATTGGTAATTTTTTAACCCCTCGTCTCAGGGTTCTTGTTATAGTTCAGTAATTTTTATTTTTGAGGGGGGTGGGGGGTGGGTGGTGGTGTTGGTGGTTCCAATCTTCCCTGTCACACAGCTCTATCAGCATTATTATATTAACCACTTCAGAAAAAGAAAAATTATATCAAAGAATCGAGCTCAAAACCGTCTCAATTTTTAACAATAGATACGAATAACGTGCTTTTGCTTTTGTTATTTGGCTCTATTGTAGCTTTCAACTTGGGCCTATTGTGCTAAGAAAGCAAGAATTACCTTTTATTTGTAGTTCATATGAGACGCTTATACTATGGGGTAACTATATGACAATCTGATTCAGACTTGAAGCGATCTTTTCTTTTTTGAAGTTCACAAATCACTAGCCCACGTGCCTACCAGCCGAATTCAGCTGATATCAAGTTCTCTTTGTTCAAAACTCCCGCTATCATATATAGTTCAAATTTGGCTCATTACAAAACGTGTCCATTGAGTATTCTATTTCACCCCAACTTTTATAGAATGATTGGCAAAATATGCTATTGAGTGATTGAAGTTTGGCATCGAAACAATAATGCTGAAACTTTTTTTGGCTTTTGGCAAAGAACGATAGACTAGCTCCTAAAGTTTTCTGTTAGGCCTTCACATTTTGCATTCTCGTGTGATGATTTCATATTCCATTTTAAAGAGGACCCTTTTGAGGGGATCCAGGGTAATAGTATTGCACAGCTTCATGATATCGAGTTCATGTTTTCCATAATCAAAAGTTATTTTCTGGAAAGGCTTAGGTTTTGAGGATATGGTAGGTATTTCTGACTCCTTGATTCTTTACAACATGAAAACAGGAGGTATCGTGAGCAACACCTTGAGACCGCCAGTCCCTGACAACTGTGACCCAGAATGGAGATCACTGATGGAGAGATGCTGGTCTGCTGAGCCACCAGAGAGGCCGATATTTACCGAGATTGCCAACGAGTTGCGCTGTATGGCCACGAAGATTCCGGCAAAGGGGCAAACACCAACTACAACTACAAGAACGAATTCCTAATTGGTGTTCGTAAATATTTCTTACCTCATATTTAGTTGTTCTCTAGTTGGATTATAATGTATGGTGACGTTGGACTAGTGAATTTAGCATGATAGATACCCCTTCTTTAAAAAGAAAAAAGAAAAAGAGAAAAGAAAGGTACAGTTAATTAGGCATTGGTTTATCTTTGCTTTCTAATTTTTGCCCCTTGTGATATCTATTTGGAATAGTGTGAATTCTCAGTGAATTATGTTTATTTTGCAAAAAAAAAAAAAAAAAAAAAAAAAAAACTTTGCAAATGTTATACTACATTTGGAGACAACTAATTTAATTTGGAGTATAAAACAGCACTTAAGATTTTATAAATACATAGCTTTTGGTCTGAATCCATAAGATAATAGCTCCTCGGTTTTTATATAGTTGCAACGTTTTGACTTTTGCATTGCTTGTATGTTAACTATGACCTTGTTATTTTCTACTAATATACTTATATGTTAGTTGTCGTTCAATTTGTCTCAATGCATATTTTTTTAATGTCCGACTTCTTATAATTTTGATTGCTCCCTTTTTTTGATGTTCCTATTTGGAATCTTAGCACTCTTTACAATTAAATAGAATCTTTTAATTTTTTGTAATATGTAAGAAAAAACATTGTCATTTAGAATCTTATTTGATTTCTGAGTACTATTCTCTCTTTTTCAAATTATAAGGCATTTTAGTTTAAAAATTTGTTTCAAAATATAAGGGATTGTACATTATCAATGTAAGATTAAATGCAATTTTATACTATCAAGATAAAGGTTATTTTCTATCATCAATACAATATTTAATATCAATTCTTATTATCTATGCAATCTAACAAAATTCTTAATATGCGTAAAAGTGGTTTACATGTTTTATAATTTGAAAAGAAGTGAGTATATAATATTAATTTTTTTTTACTAATATGTAATTACATATATTTAATAGTAAAAAATGTGCATTGGAAAATGTGCAAGTCAAATAAGAACTCTTAATAAGAATAGAAGAGTATTAAATAATCAATTTTTTCTTTTGACGGAATAGATTATCAAATACTCCCTCCGTTTCTAAATATAAGTCGTTTAAGGTTTTTGCACATAGATTGAGAATTTAGTTAATTTTAGTTAGATTTGCATGAGTAATAAGAATTGACATTAAATATTGTATTGATAATACAAAATAACCTATAAGCTTATCTTGATAACATAAAGTTGCATTTAATCTTACATTGGTATTGTAGAATGCCTTATATTTTGAAACAAATTCTTTAAGCTAAAATGCCTTATAATTTGAAACAGAGAGAGTATATTAATAGTTAAAGTTATGTAAATATATACATTTTTTCTTAGGTAGATAAGATAGAGAATTCTACCAGATCAAAACCTCTCATAAGTCAAGATCGCCTTCACAAAATATCTCTAGTGAAAATTTAACCTTTAACCTCAAGAAATGAAGTATAGAAGCTTCTATTATACTTCCGTGTCACATTACATATCATTTGCGAAGAAGAAACAATGCCCAAATTTGGTTTCAATTTCATTCACTCACCAAGTTGACGTAGTAGATTGACCCATACCACAAGTCACCATCTCTTGTCAAACTTTTATTTTTGTAAACCCCTCCCGCGTTGGCCATATTAGACTTCAAACCTACCATTTTCTTTGATGCTTCCTTACATTTCTTTCCTTCTCCACTAAATAATTGAATATATAAACATGACTTCTTCATTCATCCACCCTGAATATTCTTTCTTTCCTCTCTTTACTTCTTTACATCTTATCCATCGATAGATGTCTACACCTCAAGAAAATGCTTCCCTAATGCATAGCCAACTCGAGCCAGAGCTCGAGGATCAAGGATGTGGTTGCTTTCGAAGTTTTCGAGCATTTACCCACAAACATGCACCCAACGATGTTGATCGAGTGCGTCTACTGCCCCGCGACAGGCGAGAAGAAACGGAGTCATGGGTGGTAAGACAAGTAAAGAAGTTGAGGGAAGTGTCTGAGTTAGTGGCTGGACCTAAGTGGAAGAATTTCATTAGAAAGATGGGTTCTTACTTTAGTGATAATAAGAAGAGGAAGGATTTTCAATATGATTCTTTTAATTATACTCTTAATTTCGATGATGGTAACCATGATAATGATGATCAACATGGTGTTAATCTTGGCTTCTCGTCCAGGTTTGCTCCCCCAGTGCTTAATGACAAGCCTAGATCGTCTACTACATAGTGTTTTGTTTATGTTATATGTGTGTATGATGTATATGATGAATATTTGATTTGGGAATGCATATGATTATGTATGAAGGTTATGTTCCATATAAAATCAAAGTTGGAAACAAAGTTATTTCATTCATTTTAATTAATGATTTTTTTTAAAAAAAAGTTGGGGAAATAAAAAAATATTTAAGAAACGATCATCATGTATGAGGTGTTCGAACTACCAACAACCTTACGGCATTTGGTGATTTGGTCAAACACTCTTACTACTAATAAAGTCAAAACTAGAGAATCGTTGCTCAATTATGATAAAGTGGGCAAATAAAGATAAGCATATTTAATATTCACGATATTATTAATCTAATATTCTAGAATACCATTTGTTCCTAAAGTGTATTCACTATACACTCGATCAGGTGTAACATGTACACGTACATTTAAAGCTATATTTTGCTCATTTGGAGATTTTCATATTGCGTAAAGTTCCCACATTTTATTCACTATACACTCGATCAGGTGTAACATGTACATGGTACATTTAAGGCTATATTTGCTCATTTTGAGCTCTCCATATTGTGTAAATTTTGCACATTTTATTCACTATACACTTGATCAAGTGTAACCTGTACATGGTACATTCAAGGCTATATTTTGTTCATTAAGAGCTTTCCATATTGTGTAAATTTTGCACATTTTATTCACTATACACTCGATCAAGTGTAACATGTACATGGTACATTCAAGGCTATATTTTGTTCATTAAGAGCTTTCCATATTGTGTAAATTTTGCACATTTTATTCACTATACACTCGATCAAGTGTAACATGTACATGGTACATTCAAGGCTATATTTTGTTCATTAAGAGCTTTCCATATTGTGTAAATTTTGCACATTTTATTCACTATACACTCGATCAAGTGTAACATGTACGTGGTACATTTAAGACTATATTTTGCTCATTTGGAGCTCTCCATATTATGTAAATTTTGCACATTTTATTTATTATACACTCGATCATGTGTAACATGTACATGGTACATTCAAGGCTATATTTTGTTCATTTAGAGCTTTCCATATTGTGTAAATTTTGCATATTTGGAAATATCAAATGAGCAATGAGAAAAAAAAAATATTTATGAGTGTATACAAATGCTACTATTTTATTTTGATAAATATGTGGAAAAATAAACTCTTGGTATAAGAAAATTCTCTAAGAACTTATTTTTATTGACATTCAAGCTAATTAGTGATAAAAACATAAGAGAGGTGTCATTTATATGAAAATGTCATATACACTACAATAAATGATTAACAATAAAGAGACCATATGATATGTAGTATAGTACAATGTATACACAAGAATATAGTCAAGATTTTGTGAACATTGTAAATAAAGAAGAGATAATTATGTTTAGGTGAAATGGAAGTTAGGGTAGGGAGGGAGTGAGAGATGGTTTAGCAACTTTAAGCTCCCCACAATCGCTGATATAAATAGATTTAAGAGGACGATTCCAGAAAGTTCTTGCAATTTGAGCTCTTTCATCCCCCAGCTTTCCTGCTAAGTCATTCAATTGCCTTATCTTTTCAGCTGGCTGGTAAGTTGGTGCAGCTGCTATTGCTCTCACTACATCCATCCCTGCTTCCATTTTCCACCATCAAAATAATTAATACTAATTTGTGACATTAATTTGCATGCTACTTTTGATATGTTTCTACTTGTACTTTCTTGATACATATTTAGGGAGCGTTTGATTCATATAGTGGTACGAGTTTGAAATCAAGAATGAAATCGGTGTGGTATAAGTTTGGAACTTGATACATATTAGAGACGTTTGGTACAAGTACCATTTGTTTGGTTTTATTTGGGAATGAAATTTTTTTCTTCTATTTAATAACTAGAGCCTAAAGGTATTGGTACGAGTCAAACCTAAAACCCACCTCCACCCTTGGATTTCTAAACTCCATACCTTATCGGCCTGTTTGGTAGTCGTTAATATATTACGGTAATGGGAATGAATTTTAAGTGTAATTTTATTAAGGAAACACCCTTAAAATCTCCATGGGGAGACATTTTTTCTCCATGGGCAAGCAATCTCACCCCTAAACTTGTGTTTTTGTCTCCGAGGGGAAGCAATTTTCATTACCACTCATTACCACCTATAAGGTGGTATTGGATGAGAATGAAAATTCAAGAAAGAAAGTGGACACTTTAGGATAAATTAGCATTGTCATGGGAATGAATAATGATATTTTTCACAAATTTACACATAAATTCATTCTCATTACCACCATTTATGACCAACTACCAAACGGACCGTATGAGTTTAATGTATGAATTTTATAAATCTATCAAATATTTAAACAAACACTAGGTATAAATGTTGCTCATTCTATATCCATATTAATACCAGAATTATATGAACCAAAAGCTCCCCTAAGATCAACCAAAGGGATGACAACTTGTTATTTTAATTTGGAGTTTTTAAAAGTTGTGTAGAAACTCATTTGTTAAAAAGATACAATGTGGATAAGATTATGTTGCAAATTTTAGATATCATCACTATAAGACTTTAATAATTACACTAGCTAGCATTGACATTTTACTCAATAATACTTGTATCTTTTCTAGGTTAACGGTGGGACCATTAGGGTTCTCTCTAAGGAAACCTCAGCTTGTATTCAACTCTTAGATCCTACATTCAAGAGATATGCGATATCTTTTCGTTATACTTGCATGTTCTTTTATTATCAAAATAATACCTTCTTTGATAAATATAATTTGATATGCTTTAATTTCAAATTTTTAATTCTGTCACTTTGAATTATCTGTGCTTTCATGCTCCCAAGTCCCAACTTTCGAGGAAAATTTGGTCTAAGAAATGAAATCAAATACTCATCTATTCTATTTTTTTATTTGATTTAAACTTTCCTCAATCCATTACCATCACTTAATCCATTACTGATAATGGATTCCTCTTGTTTGTTACTTTTCCTTCTCCCTCAAATAACAACATTTATCTGTTGATCGTAATGATTTCCTTTGCCTAATTGCCTTTCCATTCAAACCTTGAACCAAATACCTAAATAAAATGTAACATGTTCTATTACCATTTCATTTTTCTAGTTGATTCCATTCATTTTCTATTCCATAATTTGAACCAAACATGCTATTCAAGACTTTGAATTCATTCACATAGTGTGGCAATCCTACAAAGGAACTTGATTTAATCCCAAACTTTTATCCTACAATACTTCAATTAGTGTACTCTCTCTGTTTTAATTTAGTTGTGACACTTTCTATTTTAGGAAGTTTCAATTTAGTTGTGACACTTACAATTTGAATAATAACTTCTCTCTATCTTTCTCTTATCACATGAACCACTCTTATTTTTTTTTCTCTATCTCTCTTCTCCAAAAATTACCTAGAAATCCATAATTTTAAAAGTGTAACAACTAAATTAAAACGGATGAGGTATGTAAATTAATTAAAAAATTACACATTTAATATGATACTAGCTTCCCAATTTGCATTATGTTGTAACTCTGCATATGATCATCTTATATAAAAGTAATTGGCAAAAAAAAATGCGCACGAATTATATCTTATAAAGACACTAAATTTAAAAATTAAAGCTATTAAAATGATTAAAAAGACTAACCTTCAAGAACAACCCCAAAGACAATGTTCCTACCATCAAGTTCCGGACATGGGCCAGGCCCAGTAGTAATCAAGAACTCCACATTATGATACTCTGGATCTAACTTAATCTCATCATCATCATCATTCTGTGACAAACACAAAGAAACAACACCGGGCCTAGAATGCTCCAACATAAAAGCCCGTGAGTCCACTGTCTCAGTATTCTGGGCCAGGCCCAAAGGTGGCATAACCTCTCCTTTATCTCTCCTTCCTTGACGGCCCGCTACCAAGAACTGGCCCGGTAATATCTTATGGACCAAGGTGTTCTTATATCCCATAGGCCTAGTACACATGGCCTTAAAATTAGACACTGTAATGGGAACAATCTTCCCATATAGGCCCAACACAACACGGCCCATGGGCTCAGAATCTGCACATAGAGTTACTTCTTGGGCCTGGCCTTGACCTTGGGCTCTAAAGTAGGTTGGACAAACACTAAAGTCAAAGAAGACTCGGTCCGTTATAGTTGTGTCTAGTGGAGGAGCGTTGACCGCCGTGGATGGTGGTGGAGGGAGAGAGAGAGCGGTGGAGAGGAGGATGATGGACCGTCGAGTTGTTTGGGCCTCCTGACATGGGCTTGGGCTTGGGCTTGGGCTTGGTTGGGGAGAGGAGAAAGAAGATGAGATGGTAGGAATAAGATGAATATTAGGAGTAGAAGAAGTGAGATTTCTATGATGATGTTGGGGAAGTAATACATGGGGAAGAAATTTTGCAGAATGGAAGCTAAACATTGTTTGGTTTACATTGGTATTAGTTTTGGAGTGGGGGAGGGAAAGGGAAAGATTGGCTAGTGGATCTCTTACTCTCTCTTTGCCATTCACTTTAGGTAGGTAGGACCAACTTGGATTTAATTTGTGTACCAAAATTTCTCCCCTTTTTTTCATTTTTTTTTTTAATATTTATGTGTTTTTTCCTTTTATGTTTTTTTTGGTTATATTGAATTTCATTCAGAGGAAGCTTATAAAGATTATATTGATTCTTATCAAATAAATATAGGTTTAATTGAAGCTGTTCAAACAGATATAGGTCAATTAAACGGTATTATTGTAGCAATTGGGGTTATGGATTTTCAGTTTATAGGAGGTAGTATGGGATCTATAGTAGGGGGTGATTGGATAAAAAGACCCTATAAAGCTTTACTGTTTCTTAAAATTGGCTTTGGGCTCCTTTAGAGATAGGAATAGAATATGAATGAAATTTAAATTGCGTAAATTAATCTAAAATAGGAGTATGAATTTTAATTTTCCTATATATAAAAAACAAGGTGGCTTAATGGTGATTGTACACATAGGCCCTTGTGTAAGCAAAGTTGTTGAATATGCAATATGTATAAAAAAAAAAGTGAAACTATTGAGTCAGACCGTCTGACCCAATAGCTTTGGTCGGACAGGCTGGGCCATAGCAACAGCTGGACCAGAGCTTAGAAAATCACAGAGGCCGTTGAAGAAAGGTCTCTCCTTCAGGTCATGATAATGCTTCTGGGCAAATTCCTTTGATGGGACCACTACTTTGATTGCAACAAGCTTGAAACCCTTCCGTTCAAAACGTGCTATAATTTCGGAGATCTAGACATTCGAACAGTGATCAACATCATTAAGAAGAATCGAATGCTATACTACATCGGAAAGGAGAAGGCACTCGAAGAAGAAGAAAAAAATTACCAGCCCTCTCTGAACTCCATCGGGTTTGATAGCAATGAAACTACGCTCCATCTACAGATTTTTAAGAATAAAATACTATCTCAAAATCCATTCATAGTGATTTTAGAGGAAAGAGTACTTGACAGGAAATATATTCAGCCATTGCAAGAACTAAAGATATAGGAGCATAAGCAACAAAACATAAGCAGGTACCTCTAATTTTCGAGTACATCAAAGAGGAGAAAAGAAGACTAGAGCCACGCCAGAAAATCAGATCTTCTTTGGCATCTTCTTCCCGTTTATTCTTTCAGTTGGTATTTTCCATTTTCAGTTGGACTATTTTCCATTTTCAGTTGGACTTTGTTTTGTTTCAGTTGGACTTTGTTTTGTTTCAGTTGGACTTTATTTCGTAATATGTATACCAACTGAAACAAATAATGGACCAACTGAAACAAAAAAGGACCAACTGAAAGAAATAATAGGCCAACTGAAAGAAATAATGGACTACCTGAAAAAGAATGAAGACTACCTGAAAAAAAAATGAAAACTACCTGAAATTCAAGTGAAGTGGTCCGACGGGCTATACGAACTAAAAAAAAAATATGGGAACAAAATTACATATTTTGTTAGTTTTATTGTGTGGGCTTAGTTCTCTCTCCTCTTATCCCTTTTCTCCTTACTCTTCTATTGGTGGATCAGTCCTTACATTATCGACCTGCTATTGACCCATAACCCCATGCTCCAACAACTTTTAAATGACCCATTAATAATATAATTCACTAATGGCCCGATCTTCAATTTACTCACATAGGATCATCCAATATAAAATGTATGGTATAAATTTGCTATGAAAAATATTCATGAGAGATTTTTTTTTCAATGTCCAAGCAAACATGATGGACTTTATTGCTATTTCAAATAATGGATGGTATGTTCATAATACAAGTCTAAGCACTTGGCTTTCAATACATAGTAGGGATTATAAATTATACTTAACTCCATAAGATTATCAAAGACCTCCTAGACTAAAACAATTTTTTACATAGGCAAATGCAAAAGACTGTTAAAGCCACCTTTACGGAACTCCCTGTTCTCCAACAACTTAAACAATGTAGGAATACTTTGTTCATGAGAGAAAAAATCAGTAGGATCAACCTTAGTCTTAACCAACACCAACTTAGGAAAATTGCCTTTAAAATACTTCTCCCATGAAGTTCCAATATCCAAATCAACATAGTTAAGAACACCTTCTCTAGGAGAATCAGAAGCAAAATGTGCCATAAAATCATATAACTCCCTTGCCTTATTCAAGTAAACTTCATCCATATTATCCTCAATCCATAACAAATCATAGAAAATCATGAATAAATTGTCCTTTCGATGAGCAAAAGGAGTCGCGGATTCTTCAATTTCATCCATCCTTCCTCCATAAGGAGTCCATTCCATATAAACTTCTCCTGTCTGCATGATCTTCTCCCATAGTTTAGGTAGTGCAGATTCAGGGATTGGTTTCTTGATGAAGTCACCTTTGATTTTACGATATGCTGGATAGATTATGTCGTAGTTGAGCAGGATTTCGCGTGGTGTGCCTTCAGGAATGCGATGCCAGAACATCGCTGATTCGATCCATGACATCTCCTTACAATCTTCTGGTGTAATTCCTAGCTCAGGAAAGCTGTTGCTCAGTATGTGAAGAAGCTTTTGTTTGCGTCCAAGAAATAGTGTGAGGAAATCCGCGGTTATTGTTATGTTGCCTTCAGGAGTTGGACTCACATTTGATTCTATCCTTATAATAAGCTCTTTAGGGAGCTTATGAGCTATTTTTTGCCATTTGTACAAGATGTGATTCACTCCTGTTTACAGAATTTTTTCTGTCAGTCAGATAGTACAATAAGAAGTGCCATATATGTAGGATAATGTATGGCTGTCTTTGTAATATACTACTACCTCCGTTTTCAAAAGATTTACACAGTTCAATTTCAGGAATAACCAAAGTAATCGCCAAAAGTATGAAATATAGTGTCTAAAAGTCGGGAAAAGTGAAAAAAAATATTAGAAAAGAGAAAGTATGAATAAGTGTAGTCTGTGTAGAGATGGATTGAAAGGTGGCAAAGATGATAGAAAATGTTACCATTTTTAGATAAAGTGAAAGTGTCTATATTACAAAAAATGGACTAAAAAAGAAAGTGCGTCTAATAATAAAAAAACGAATGGAGGTAGTATCATACTACACCCTTTTTAGTTTGACCCAAATATTTTGATACGATTAACAACGTACAATTTGAGCTACAATATCTTTAATTAGGCATAATAAAACTTATGACAAATTAATATTACTAAACTACCTAGCGAGACAAATGACAAAGTTGCATATTACTGTATTTTTCCCCAAACGCAAGTACACCTCTTTAATTTTTTTTGGATACAACATTTTATCATTAATCCAACTACTCAGCAAAAGAAAAATAGTGACTCTTAACAAAACAGAAGTAAAAGACCCTTAACATGAAATATGTAAAAATAGTGTCAAAAGACAAATCGGATATTTAATTGGAGAAAAACACATAAATCATTGTTGTTAAAATCCCGATCCAGATCTTACGATTATACGATTTTACGATCCTGGAGGACCTCACCGATCCCGATCCTACGTAGGATCTTAATTTTGTAAGATCTTTCGATCCTGCCCAACCAAAAAAAATCACATGGTAGGATCTTAACACGATTCTACGATCCTACGACTCTACGATCCGATCCTACCGTATAAAAATCATAAAGTAATTTCACATATTATATTTCTCCTATTAGATTTTGGTCGCATGTTATATCAATCTTATACTATTGAAAAACTGTCATCATTTGCTAATTAAAAAGTTCATTATTACTATGTGTAAATTTTTAACATGATATTCTCACCATATCTTAGTATAATTATCTCTATTTCACCGAATCGTAGGATCTTACGATCCTACGATTCGATCCCACCGATTCGATTCTATCAACCCCTACGATCCAAAGTAGGATCCCGATCCTGATAACATTGATATAAATGGTACTAACCTGGAGAAGCTACATCCTTGGTAAACTCTAAAAACAGTCACCTTGGATGGTACACGAACAAGTTGAAGCTTCCAAGCCAAAATGACCCCAAAACTTGATCCCCCACCACCACAAATAGCCCAAAAAAAATCCTCTCCCATAGCTTTCCTATCAAGAATCCTTCCATTAGCATCAACAACTCGTGCATCAACAATATTATCAACAGATAACCCATACTTCCTTATTAAAGCCCCGTACCCTCCCCCGCTAAAATGTCCCCCAGCGCCCACGCTGGGGCACACACCCGCGGGGAAGGCATGTACGGGGCTCTTCTCCGCAATCCTATAATAGATCTGTCCTAGCGTGGCTCCAGATTGGACCCACGCTGTCTCTTTTTTAATATCGACCTTAACATTGTTAAGCTTAAACATATCTAGTAAAATAAAAGGAAAGGGGGCCGTGAACGAGATCCCCTCGTAGTCATGGCCCCCACTCCTAGTCTTAATTTTAACACCATTGGTTCTAGCACAAGTAACGATTGTAGCCACATTGAGCTCGGTCCTAGGAACCACGATCAGCAACGGCTTTCGAGTCGTCGGCTGTCGATAGCGGAGGTTGTTGGCTCGTGTATTGAGGATATCCTCGAAGGAGGAGTTGTTTGGGGTGTATATTACCTCAGAGATTGGATAATCTGAGGGATTAGAATGTTGCTCTAAGCATTGAACAAAGGCATTTACGGTTAAATCATTGTTGTTGGTTTTTGAAAATTGTGGTATATAAGCTAAAGCTTGTGATGGTAATAATGATGATATAACAAGAACATAGATGATTGGAAGCAAAGCCACTAGGCTAACTATTTGGGAAGCCATGGTTCTGCTTTGGAGTTTTTCGATGATCTGGAACTTTTTTTTTGTTAAAGTGGATTATATATATTACCCACTTATTTAGATTATCATTAGCTAGTTAGTGGATGTGCTTTCGCCCTTGAGGTGCACGAGGGCTGAGCTTCTGAACACTTACCTGCATATAATATTACTATATTGGTTTTCATGTGTGAATTGTGAATTGTGAAGTGTGGAGTGTAAAGTCACACGTTGATCAGAAAAGAAGGGAAATTAGAGATTTAGGTGTTGGTTCATTATTTTTGTGCTTCAAGAAACGAAAACAATATAACTTGAAGGTAATGGTTAAGCTTCATTACACTACTACAAAAATGCATAAAAAGACCCCCTAAAAAACACCTTAGAGACCACTTTTGAGGTGGTCTCTAGCTCAGTGGTCTCTCAGGATAAAAGACCACTTATTATGGGTGGTTTGTTATATTGAAAGAAGAGACCACTTTTTTTATATAAGTAGTTTTTTTTTTTATTGTAGTAGGAGAAAATAAGAAGGATAAGGAACCACATAAAAAACAAATGTGGTCTCTTTCATCGTACTAAAAAACACTTCTTTATAGTGTCTCTCTTTATCTTCTCAAAAAAATCACTTAGATGGAAAGGTGGTCTCTTTCGTCTTCCTAAGTACTATATTTAATTTGATATAAGAGGCCATACATTAGAACAGATGGTGTCTTTGCCTCATTTTTTTAACGACAAAATTCTAGCTTGTGGCTTTATTTAATTTACCTATAATTTTTTTTTGATATATATTTCCTACAAAATCGCGTGCCACTTGCATTGACAAAATTCGAATTATTATATAACTTGACAAAAATTTCATTAATGCAATACCATAATTCATTACAAAATAATATCGATATATGAAGATTCAAAAAATCAACTTCTCAAAAGATACCTAAAGCAGCCATTATTTCTTTCAACTCATATGCAGAGTAAATTAATCAACTCATTGTTCTAACTAATTACCTATCTAATCCTGCTTAACACCTAATCAAAATCGACACTTTCTTCAGATTCCACTTCTTCCGCTTGTTTATATTCCTCCACGTATTTGATCCATAAGTCTCTCAACTCGTCAAGCTTGTTTTGAGGAAATTCAGTTGTAACTCCGCCAAAGTACTACAAAACATTAATAAATTTATTTAAAAATAATTTGATATGAAATATGTTGTTAATCATAAAAGTAAGTATTTTTGATAAGTATAAATCTTGGTTAACTTCAAGCACTAATAATAGATATGAGAAATAATCAAGTGAATGATGTTTTGAAAGAATTGATACCTTATCAGGAATCACTTGTCGCCTTTTCTCTATAGTCTCGAGCATATATCGACATATATAATATCCACAGTCCAAAGATTCTTGGGATTGACGAGGACACTTGTTCATAGAGGTAATTATACAATTAGTCATATTACATATTAATTTTAATAAGCATCAATATAAATGCATCAAAATAATAAAAAATTAGAATAACATACCTCATGTTTTTTCCACTTAATTTTCGGATTCTTTTTCATTTTCTTAATGTCCTTTCGATATACAAGACTAAATTTTATGATTCCCCTAAAAAATTGTCAAGTAAAAATTAGATGATTACTTCAATATTATGAGTTAAATATATAATGTACTTTGTATACATACTCGTTTATGGTCCTTTGAGCAAACTCAGGAATATCATTTTCCGCCCCAGCAGGATCAAGCCAAAACACCACTCCATTCCACGGACTAATGACCGCTAGCATCCAATGTCGACTGCACATCTGTAAATGTTAGTGTGTGCATAGCCAGTTAACATCTTCCCATCCTTTTAATAATTAATTTAATAATTCATAATTACTTCTCATGATAAGGTGCAAAGAATAGTTGATTAACATTATTCCCTTCATTTTGGCCAAAGACACGAGCTAGATAGTCGAATTGCTCTTCTTTATTGGTTTGTGTCATAGGAGATAAATAATTTGAATCACAAAATCCATACATCCCACATACACCACCTTGTTGACACTTTTCGCTCAAGTATCTTGCACATTAATTTGGATTATATATATAATAAGTTCTATATTGTAATGAAATTAGGAAAGAACAACTAAAAACACAACCGAACTTAACTTACTTCATGAAAATGGACAAGTGAGTCACTCCGATCTTGAAAATAACATAAAAATTATTAAGTGGGGATTAAGAGTTCTCAACACACGGTTGTTTTGATTGAAGTAATAACATTATTAACATGACATACACATTCATCTTTATTAAGAATCACAAGCATATATTTTTTATTGTGATTAAAGTTTGACCGGTTCGTGGAATTTTGCAGATTTGGTTTCACAATGTACCCCATACAAAATTAGCATCAATTCTTAAGTCCATAAAAGAATATACATGTTTTTAGTTAAGCTTCTAGATAGACCAAATACGTTCATCAAATAATAATATATTACCATCAATTCTTAAGTCCATAAAAGAATATACATATTTTTAGTTAAGCTTCTAGATAGGCCAAATACGTTTATTAAATAATACATTAGTGTAATTAACCCAAACCTTGGATTACCTAATTGAATTTTTTCTTTTGCTTAACATCTTAAATAGAAGGGGATGGTTTGAATCCCCTACTACCGCAGCAAGAAATGCATGTTCATTTCAATAACACAATTTATCTAGTTTAATTTTCTTCAAGAATTAAAGAAACCTAGAAATTGATAATGATGAAGCCAATCAAGGAATTCAATGCAGCTTTGCATTGGTTGAACTGACCACTGAGGAGGAAGTATTTTTAATCGGAAAATTCTATTGTACATGTACAGTAACTAAACCTTTTTATAGCTCTTTCTTTTCTCAAAGGAAATCATATATTTAATAATTCAACCACAAAGCATTAAGACTTTGGAAAAAGCTTAATTAATTGACTAGTAATCTGGAAACTTACTACTAAAAATTCGAAAATTGTTGTGGTCACTAAGTCCAAATTCAGAATTTGGAACCTTCTACAACTTACCCTAGTCCTTGACTTTGAGATTTCTTCAACCTGACACTCGGATCTGAACCCTTGTTGGACACTCAGTATCTGAATTTCAGCCACATAATGTGATAACTAAATTTCGAATCTGCCAAAGTAGCTATTAGGTGTAGAAATGGCAAATTTGTGGTGTTGTGTGCAAAAGATAGGCAACTTTGTGTAAGATATTTAGTGTTTAGTTTGTGTTGATGATAGTAGACGACTTGAAGTTCAGGTCATTGGAGGTCGAGGAAGAAAATATGAATGAGAAAGCGCGGAAGCATTACGTGTCTAGACAAGGACGTGTTTATTCCATTGGAGATGACATCAATCAGCTATTTGACTCTGTAAATATTAAGAATTCAAGAAAAGGGAAAGCTATTCAGAGGAATCCTATGAAGCAACCCATTAGGGCCAAGTCTCCACAGACAGTGGGGATTAGAATCAGCCTTATCAAACTACTATCAACTACTAATCCCATAGCTCCATCTGAAAAAGAATGTCACTCCTATTATGAACTTTCCATGTGAAATATATCTACATGAACTATAAGCAATACTTGTGCTCCTACATCTTACCTCTATCCCTCCCTTACCAATCAATATAACCAAATTCTCAAATTCCCGTTCTTCTCAAGCAACCACCAAGGAATTTTTTTACAAGTTGCATTTGAAATGCAATATAAACCAAGTCATTTCTAATTTTCTATACAATAGTACAATGATGGTTGCCATCAACAAACAATCATGGTGAACCCATTTGTAGAAGTGCAGAACCTATTATACCAAGGAACTGACTAGACAAACCAATTTAGAGAGAAAATAGAATAAACAGAAACAAATAGAACGAATGAGCGAATGGTACCACCACCAACCCTATGACCACAAAGCTTTCTCACCTCCTCAACTACCACCACACCTCACCTTTTTTCATACAGGTAGCCCTCCTAAGTCCTAAATCACAAAACCTTCCCCAACTCTGCCTATGAGGCTCTATCTTTGCCCATTTATGTCTCCTTTAACTTGGTAGCATTATCTAGAGAACTAAAAGGGTAATTTGAAATCATGCTCAAGAAACAAACAACTACAAATGCGAGATGAATTGATCGACACTTACCGTGATAATTCGGTCGTCGGCGATAACGCGGTGGTGGTAGACTGCAATGGAACAGTGTATACTGCGAAGTCGAGTAGACTGCAAATTGCGATAATTCGATCATCGGGAGAAAAGGTTGGCGAAGACGAGTAGACGGCGAGGAATATTGGCCGCCGGTGAATTCAGTGTACTGGCAACGGTAGCTGGCGAAGGAATTTTGGGTGGTTTCACACGGAAAATGAGGCGGTTCTGTTGTGGCGGTATCGGTGCTCTGGGAAGAAGAATGAGATCAATATAATTGTGATTAGTGAAGAAGGAATAAAGTATTCCTTTTAGTTAGGGTTTTAATTTTTAAAATTGGAATAAAGCTATTAGTTAGGTGTCTTTAATTTATTTTTTTTTTTTGAATTTACAATTCATCCCGCTAATAATGTATATTTTAGGATTCCATATATTCTCTAAAATGATACAAAATCAAAATAACCACTTAACAAAAATAAGTGGTTTCTTTAATATTGGAGATTTTGAGGATGTGCAAAAAGACCACATTTCTAAAAAGGAGGTCTTTTTTATTATAATATAAGAGACCTCTCATCTAAAAAATTAGGTGTTTTTTGTTAAATAATCACTTATGTCATCAAAGTGGTCTTTTATGGGTGGTCACTTTGCCCATATTTGTAGTAGTGTTATTATTATTTGGCGAGGTTGTTTTGGATATTTATGGAATCTTGTTATATAATGGAAATTAAGCCCTTCTTTTCTTTTCTTAATGAGAGAAAAGGACCACAATTTTTCATAAAGAGTATAGAGAATTAATACTAATTGATGGATTGATGTATCATTGATAATTATGAAAAAGTATTGATGACAATACTAAAGTTAAAGATATGGAAGGTTGAATTTTTGGTGAAAGAAATTGATGAAAATGATAGGGGATAGCGTGGATTATGGAGCATGGAGATGAAGATGTGGAATGTTTGTCATTTATACAAAGCATGGTATTTTTCAAATTGGGCCTTTTCAAATAAAACCAAATTTTTTTGGATTGGGACCCTATGCGGAGGGGCTCTTTGCACACCCGCAACTACGATCTTGTTACTTGGCTTGAACCAAACACTCAATAAATGTAACCGTTTTTGTTATCATTTTCCTACTCTATTTGTATCCACTCCCCTTATATTTCATATCTTGAACCAAACTACTTCTTATTGATAGAGTTTTCTAATAGACTTATAGTGATTGGTTGAGCCATGAAATTAGATCTAGGTTTACTATATATTGGTTACTATGATTATATAGTCACTATTGTAAGTAATATGTACTCTAAACTTTTTGAAATGAAAAATGTTGTAAGTAAAAATTAATGAGGAATATATAATATTCTTACGAATTAGATTAATTGAGCATGAGTTAATTAATTGAATTAGATTAATAATTGATTTAATTAATGTATTTTTTTTTTATCAAAAACTACCTTATTACGTTTTTAAAACCAAACAAAAACTTGATAGAATTAGTCATTAAGGGCATTTTTTTGTAATGCATGACTTCAAGCCAAGGATGTAATGAAACAGAGTGTTGTTTTTGAAATAGGTTAGCTATAAAAAAATAGATTTTTATATAATTAGTTAATACCTATTTGAGTGGATTTTGACTTTAATGAAGCAAACTGATATGCATACAAGGCCACATCAGTTATCTACTGATGCTTTGATTGTAAATTTGTAGAGGAGTTGGAATGGTAGCTTATGTAATAGCTACACGATAATCTTTAAGGTGTGAATTATTGTAATTATGATTTTTGAAAATTTTGTATTCTACAGGTTATGGAACTTAACCCATGTATAATTGTGCATCATGGTGGCTCTTGGGCAATTGATGGTTTAATGTCTTATGTTAATGGAGAGGTTAGTATGTTTGAACATATGCCTAAGGACATTAATGGATTGTATGTCAAGAATTTAATAGATAGTTTGGGCTATAATGATATTATCAAAGTGCATTACTTGGACCCAAGAAAAGATATGAAAGATGGAATAAGGTTCTTATTGTTTGATAATTGGACATTTGATACATTTTTAAGTTTGTTGCTTGAATTTAAAATCATACACATATATATTGAACATGAGGCAAGAGTTAATCCAGTTTATAAATGCATTTTAGATGATGTTGAACTGCATGGTTCTTTTATGAGTTTGCTAACTAGAGATGAAGTTGGGTGTTCTAGTGAAAGAGTGGAACCTAGTGTTTGTAAAGGGGTTGGAGGACTTAAGCAAACTGAAAAGGAAGGCATGATAGATTACGATTCAGAGGGTACCGATAAAGATGATGATGAAGTTGTCACTGCTAGGGCAGTCCTTAGAGAAGAAAAAAGAAACAAATGGCTTATAATGAAGAATTAGTTATGCTAAGGAACTTAGCTCAATCAAAGGGAATGAGTAAGGTGAATGTAGACGATGACTTTGAGGATGATGACTCGGATTTTGAAAGCCCTGCTGAATCGTCTGATGAAGACGATGTTGGTTATCTTGTTGCTCCACAAACAACCAGAAGGAGTAAGCCAAATAATATGGGGTACATTGAATGGGACTAAGCCTCAAGATACAATTTTTTTTGTTGGTCAAGCATTTGAGAATGCTGAACAGTTAAAGAAGGCTCTTGCTGATTATTGTATCCACCATGGAAAAAATGTATCATACACCAAGAACCATAAAGATAGGGTTGGAGCAGTTTGTAAGGTTGATGGATGCCCTTGGAGAATTTGGGCTTCTTGGGATGGTAATAAAAAATCATTTGCTGTCAAAACACATTTGGGTGAGCACACTTGTGGCTGGAGTTGTAAAGTGAATAAGATTAGTTCAACATGGATAGCAAATCACTATCAGAAAAAGTTTAAGATTAATCCTTACTTGAAATTAATGGAACTAATGGATTCGGTTTGGCTAGATTGGGGAATCAAAGTTTCCAAATTTATGGCTTTCAAGGCTAGGAGGAAGGGTCAAGCACTAATTGTTGGTGAGTACAAGGAACAATTTGCTTTGTTGCCAAGATATGGAGCTGAAATCAGAAGATCAAATCCAAACAACACAATTAAGTTTCAATTGAGTAACAACGTCTTTGAAAGGATGTACTTATGTTTTGATGCGCTGAGAAGAGGCTTTTTAGATGGTTGTAGACCATTCATTTCCTTAGATGGATGTTTCTTGAAAGCTCCTTATGGAGGACAATTGTTGGTTGCTGTAGGAAGGGACGGAAACAATCAAATGTTCCCTATTGCTTGGGCCGTTGTTGAAGTTGAAAGTAAGGATAGTTGGGGCTAGTTTTTGGAGTTGCTAGCTAGTGACTTGCGCACGACACATGGAGCTGGATTTACAGTTATGTCATACCAACAAAAGGGTCTTATTGCCGCAATAGCAGAGGTTCTTCCGGAGGCGGAAATCAGATGTTGTGCCAGACATGTTTATTGTAATTTTAGGGACATATACGGGGGAGGTCAACAATATAGGAAACTGTTTTGGAAGATAGCAAAAAGCACAACCGAAAATAAGTTCAAGGAAAACATTCAGCTTTTCAGAGACATATCAGATGCAGCAGCTAATGATTTGCTTAACAGAAATTATAAAAAATGGTGTAGAGCGTTCTATACTGCGCAATCATGTTGTGACACTATCGATAATAATATGAGTGAAGTATTCAATGCTTACATTTTAAACTCGAGGCATAAACCCATAATAAGTATGCTTGAAGATATAAGAGAGGGGTTGATGGATAGGTTGCATAAGAAAAGGTATCTCATTGGTAAGAAAGATTGTTTGTTATGCCCTAGAATCCAACAACAACTAGAAAAGGCTAAGATTGGTGCTAGGGGTTGGTCTGCATTTTGGGATGGAGCATTCTGTTATGGTGTTAGAGAGGGTGCAACTCAGGTGAAATATGTTGTGAATCTACTTGATAGAACATGTAGTTGCAATGCATGGCAGCTAAATGGAATCCCATGCAACCATGCTATTGCTGCCATTTGGAATAAAGTGGAGCACCCGGAGCACTACGTTAGTGAGTATTATAAGAAGGAATCATATTTAAAGGCTTATAAGTATTTGTTGGAGCCCGTGAACGGCCCACAAGAGTGGATAGCTGTTGATGAATCTCCAATTCTACCCCCTCCTTTGAAAAAGGTCAGAAATAGACGCGCAATCAAAAGAAAAAGGCAAGCGGGTGAGGTTACTGCAGCTGGTAAGAGAAGGAGAACTGGAGCCATTATGAGATGCAGTGTATGTGGTGAAGAAGGTCATAATAAGAGAAGTTGCAAAAGCTCTCTAACACAAAGCAATGACTACCATAACAATATGACAGCGAGCACCGAACAGCCACCGAAATCCAAGCAAAAGAGAAAGGAAAGAGTTGCTGGAACTCTTGCAACTGAAAGGGCTCAACCACCATTGCATACCAGCCACAATCCAACTCCACCGCCTATGCATAACAGGGGTTTTGGGGTTTATACTTATCCAAACGGTTTTCAAAGACAAGCATCTGTAAGTAACTTTATAAGCTTTTTTTTGTTTGTATGACACTTAATTAGGCTTGAATATGTTAATGTGTGGGTGTTTACAACTTTAACTAATTGAACAGATGCTATCAGAAATAAATCCTAGGAGGGTTGCTTATTAAACTGATTTTGAAGGTGAGCAAACCATGTCCAGAGTTCATGATTTTCCTCTGTCACAAACAAGCTCAAGCTCAGTTGCTCAATCTCATGGAAGGCATACCATTTCAAGTCAAGCATTGCAGGTAAATTTATCAACATATATATTGTAAAAGAACTTTCATTAATTTCATTAATAATAAACACTAACAATATAAAGATATTCTTTTATGGTACTTAGGATCTAGCACAAAGCAAATGGTTTAATAGAAGTTCACAGAACCATTAAGGTGAACATAATACTTTCTGTACCAATATTTTCAACCTCTTGATAATTTTATTTTCTTTTCTTTTCTTGCATTCACAAACCACTAACTTATATTGAATGTCAATTTGTCATTTTGCAGAATCATGAGGAGTTTTTGCAGAAACAAGAGTAGCTATAGCATAAACAACTTGAAAATATAAACTTCTGGTTTTTTTTTTTTTTTGGTGTTTTTTGGGTCAAAGCTGCTATTGCTAATTTTTGGGAGTATGCGGTTGATTGAAATATGCAGCATCTGTATCTTCTTCTTTTGGAAAATATTTTAATTATTGCCCTTTTTTTTAAGTGGGTGAATCTATGTTTTGCTTTAGTTGTTGACTTCTTTATTTAATAAAATGTGGTTGTTGACTTTAACGTTGGATATAACGTCTGTTAGCTTCAGGTCCTAATTGATAACTTTTTAAAGTTTAGGTCCTTAATGATAACTAGGTCTAAAGTTCAGGTCCTTGTATTGTTCTTAACTCGCTTTTTTAGAGTTAGGAATAGAATATGAATGATATTTAAATTGCGTAAATTAATCTAAAATAGGAATATAAATTTTAGTTTTCCTATATATAAATATGAACAGAGTGGCTTAATGGTGATTGTACACATAGGCCCTTGTGTAAGCTAAGTTGTTGAATATGCAATATGTATAAAAAAAATATGGCAATAAAATTATGTATTTTGTTAGTTTTATTGTGTGGGCTTAGTTCTCTCTCCTCTTATCCCCTTTCTCCTTAGTCTTCTATTGATGGGTCGGTCCTTACATTATCGATCTGCTATTGACCCATAACCCCATTGCATGTTCCAACAACTTTTAACTAACCCATTAATAACGTAATCCACTAATGGCCCGATCTTCAATTTACTTACATAGGATCATCCAATATAAAATGTATGGTATAAATTTGCTATGAAAAATATTCATGAGAGATTTTTTTTTCAATGTCCAAGCAAACATGATGGACTTTATTGCTATTTCAAATAATGGATGGTATGTTCATAATACAAGTCTAAGCACTTGGCTTTCAATACATAGTAGGGATTATAAATTATACTTAACTCCATAAGATTATCAAAGACCTCCTAGACTAAAACAAATTTTTACATAGGCAAATGCAAAAGACTGTTAAAGCCACCTTTACTGAACTCCCTGTTCTCCAACAACTTAAACAATGTAGGAATACTTTGTTCATGAGAGAAAAAATCAGTAGGATCAACCTTAGTCTTAACCATCACCAACTTAGGAAAATTGCCTTTAAAATACTTCTCCCATGAAGTTCCAATATCCAAATCAACATAGTTAAGAACACCTTCTCTTGGAGAATCAGAAGCAAAATGTGCCATAAAATCATATAACTCCCTTGCCTTATTCAAGTAAACTTCATCCATATTATCCTCAATCCATAACAAATCATAGAAAATCATGAATAAATTGTCCTTTCGATGAGCAAAAGGAGTCGCGGATTCTTCAATTTCATCCATCCTTCCTCCATAAGGAGTCCATTCCATATAAACTTCTCCTGTCTGCATGATCTTCTCCCATAGTTTAGGTAGTGCAGATTCAGGGATTGGTTTCTTGATGAAGTCACCTTTGATTTTACGATATGCTGGATAGATTATGTCGTAGTTGAGCAGGATTTCGCGTGGTGTGCCTTCAGGAATGCGATGCCAGAACATCGCTGATTCGATCCATGACATCTCCTTACAATCTTCTGGTGTAATTCCTAGCTCAGGAAAGCTGTTGCTCAGTATGTGAAGAAGCTTTTGTTTGCGTCCAAGAAATAGTGTGAGGAAATCCGCGGTTATTGTTATGTTGCCTTCAGGAGTTGGACTCACATTTGATTCTATCCTTATAATAAGCTCTTTAGGGAGCTTATGAGCTATTTTTTGCCATTTGTACAAGATGTGATTCACTCCTGTTTACAGAATTTTTTCTGTCAGTCAGATAGTACAATAAGAAGTGCCATATATGTAGGATAATGTATGGCTGTCTTTGTAATATACTACTACCTCCGTTTTCAAAAGATTTACACAGTTCAATTTCAGGAATAACCAAAGTAATCGCCAAAAGTATGAAATATAGTGTCTAAAAGTCGGGAAAAGTGAAAAAAAATATTAGAAAAGAGAAAGTATGAATAAGTGTAGTCTGTGTAGAGATGGATTGAAAGGTGGCAAAGATGATAGAAAATGTTACCATTTTTAGATAAAGTGAAAGTGTCTATATTACAAAAAATGGACTAAAAAAGAAAGTGCGTCTAATAATAAAAAAACGAATGGAGGTAGTATCATACTACACCCTTTTTAGTTTGACCCAAATATTTTGATACGATTAACAACGTACAATTTGAGCTACAATATCTTTAATTAGGCATAATAAAACTTATGACAAATTAATATTACTAAACTACCTAGCGAGACAAATGACAAAGTTGCATATTACTGTATTTTTCCCCAAACGCAAGTACACCTCTTTAATTTTTTTTGGATACAACATTTTATCATTAATCCAACTACTCAGCAAAAGAAAAATAGTGACTCTTAACAAAACAGAAGTAAAAGACCCTTAACATGAAATATGTAAAAATAGTGTCAAAAGACAAATCGGATATTTAATTGGAGAAAAACACATAAATCATTGTTGTTAAAATCCCGATCCAGATCTTACGATTATACGATTTTACGATCCTGGAGGACCTCACCGATCCCGATCCTACGTAGGATCTTAATTTTGTAAGATCTTTCGATCCTGCCCAACCAAAAAAAATCACATGGTAGGATCTTAACACGATTCTACGATCCTACGACTCTACGATCCGATCCTACCGTATAAAAATCATAAAGTAATTTCACATATTATATTTCTCCTATTAGATTTTGGTCGCATGTTATATCAATCTTATACTATTGAAAAACTGTCATCATTTGCTAATTAAAAAGTTCATTATTACTATGTGTAAATTTTTAACATGATATTCTCACCATATCTTAGTATAATTATCTCTATTTCACCGAATCGTAGGATCTTACGATCCTACGATTCGATCCCACCGATTCGATTCTATCAACCCCTACGATCCAAAGTAGGATCCCGATCCTGATAACATTGATATAAATGGTACTAACCTGGAGAAGCTACATCCTTGGTAACTCTAAAAACAGTCACCTTGGATGGTACACGAACAAGTTGAAGCTTCCAAGCCAAAATGACCCCAAAACTTGATCCCCCACCACCACAAATAGCCCAAAAAAATCCTCTCCCATAGCTTTCCTATCAAGAATCCTTCCATTAGCATCAACAACTCGTGCATCAACAATATTATCAACAGATAACCCATACTTCCTTATTAAAGCCCCGTACCCTCCCCCGCTAAAATGTCCCCCAGCGCCCACGCTGGGGCACACACCGCGGGGAAGGCATGTACGGGGCTCTTCTCCGCAATCCTATAATAGATCTGTCCTAGCGTGGCTCCAGATTGGACCCACGCTGTCTCTTTTTTAATATCGACCTTAACATTGTTAAGCTTAAACATATCTAGTAAAATAAAAGGAAAGGGGGCCGTGAACGAGATCCCCTCGTAGTCATGGCCCCCACTCCTAGTCTTAATTTTAACACCATTGGTTCTAGCACAAGTAACGATTGTAGCCACATTGAGCTCGGTCCTAGGAACCACGATCAGCAACGGCTTTCGAGTCGTCGGCTGTCGATAGCGGAGGTTGTTGGCTCGTGTATTGAGGATATCCTCGAAGGAGGAGTTGTTTGGGGTGTATATTACCTCAGAGATTGGATAATCTGAGGGATTAGAATGTTGCTCTAAGCATTGAACAAAGGCATTTACGGTTAAATCATTGTTGTTGGTTTTTTGAAAATTGTGGTATATAAGCTAAAGCTTGTGATGGTAATAATGATGATATAACAAGAACATAGATGATTGGAAGCAAAGCCACTAGGCTAACTATTTGGGAAGCCATGGTTCTGCTTTGGAGTTTTTCGATGATCTGGAACTTTTTTTTTGTTAAAGTGGATTATATATATTACCCACTTATTTAGATTATCATTAGCTAGTTAGTGGATGTGCTTTCGCCCTTGAGGTGCACGAGGGCTGAGCTTCTAACACTTACCTGCATATAATATTACTATATTGGTTTTCATGTGTGAATTGTGAATTGTGAAGTGTGGAGTGTAAAGTCACACGTTGATCAGAAAAGAAGGGAAATTAGAGATTTAGGTGTTGGTTCATTTTTTTGTGCTTCAAGAACGAAAACAATATAACTTGAAGGTAATGGTTAAGCTTCATTACACTACTACAAAAATGCATAAAAAGACCCCCTAAAAACACCTTAGAGACCACTTTTGAGGTGGTCTCTAGCTCAGTGGTCTCTCAGGATAAAAGACCACTTATTATGGGTGGTTTGTTA
Organism: Beta vulgaris subsp. vulgaris; assembly: GCF_026745355.1. Taxonomy (NCBI): domain Eukaryota; kingdom Viridiplantae; phylum Streptophyta; class Magnoliopsida; order Caryophyllales; family Amaranthaceae; genus Beta; species Beta vulgaris. The sequence goes on from NC_079209.1 coordinate 53,926,783, forward strand.
TATTGAAAGAAGAGACCACTTTTTTTATATAAGTAGTTTTTTTTTTTATTGTAGTAGGAGAAAATAAGAAGGATAAGGAACCACATAAAAAACAAATGTGGTCTCTTTCATCGTACTAAAAAACCACTTATTCTTTATAGGTGGTCTCTTTATCTTTCTCAAAAAAATCACTTAGATGGAAAGGTGGTCTCTTTCGTCTTCCTAAGTACTATATTTAATTGATATAAGAGGCCATACATTAGAACAGATGGTGTCTTTGCCTCATTTTTTTTAACGACAAAATTCTAGCTTGTGGCTTTATTTAATTAACCTATAATTTTTTTTTTGATATATATTTCCTACAAAATCGCGTGCCACTTGCATTGACAAAATTCGAATTATTATATAACTTGACAAAAATTTCATTAATGCAATACCATAATTCATTACAAAATAATATCGATATATGAAGATTCAAAAAATCAACTTCTCAAAAGATACCTAAAGCAGCCATTATTTCTTTCAACTCATATGCAGAGTAAATTAATCAACTCATTGTTCTAACTAATTACCTATCTAATCCTGCTTAACACCTAATCAAAATCGACACTTTCTTCAGATTCCACTTCTTCCGCTTGTTTATATTCCTCCACGTATTTGATCCATAAGTCTCTCAACTCGTCAAGCTTGTTTTGAGGAAATTCAGTTGTAACTCCGCCAAAGTACTACAAACATTAATAAATTTATTTAAAAATAATTTGATATGAAATATGTTGTTAATCATAAAAGTAAGTATTTTTGATAAGTATAAATCTTGGTTAACTTCAAGCACTAATAATAGATATGAGAAATAATCAAGTGAATGATGTTTTGAAAGAATTGATACCTTATCAGGAATCACTTGTCGCCTTTCTCTATAGTCTCGAGCATATATCGACATATATAATATCCACAGTCCAAAGATTCTTGGGATTGACGAGGGACACTTGTTCATAGAGGTAATTATACAATTAGTCATATTACATATTAATTTTAATAAGCATCAATATAAATGCATCAAAATAATAAAAATTAGAATAACATACCTCATGTTTTTCCACTTAATTTTCGGATTCTTTTTCATTTTCTTAATGTCCTTTCGATATACAAGACTAAATTTTATGATTCCCCTAAAAAATTGTCAAGTAAAAATTAGATGATTACTTCAATATTATGAGTTAAATATATAATGTACTTTGTATACATACTCGTTTATGGTCCTTTGAGCAAACTCAGGAATATCATTTTCCGCCCCAGCAGGATCAAGCCAAAACACCACTCCATTCCACGGACTAATGACCGCTAGCATCCAATGTCGACTGCACATCTGTAAATGTTAGTGTGTGCATACCAGTTAACATCTTCCCATCCTTTTAATAATTAATTTAATAATTCATAATTACTTTCATGATAAGGTGCAAAGAATAGTTGATTAACATTATTCCCTTCATTTTGGCCAAAGACACGAGCTAGATAGTCGAATTGCTCTTCTTTATTGGTTTGTGTCATAGGAGATAAATAATTTGAATCACAAAATCCATACATCCCACATACACCACCTTGTTGACACTTTTCGCTCAAGTATCTTGCACATTAATTTGGATATATATATATAATAAGTTCTATATTGTAATGAAATTAGGAAAGAACAACTAAAAACACAACCGAACTTAACTTACTCATGAAAATGGACAAGTGAGTCACTCCGATCTTGAAAATAACATAAAAATTATTAAGTGGGGATTAAGAGTTCTCAACACACGGTTGTTTTGATTGAAGTAATAACATTATTAACATGACATACACATTCATCTTTATTAAGAATCACAAGCATATATTTTTTATTGTGATTAAAGTTTGACCGGTTCGTGGAATTTTGCAGATTTGGTTTCACAATGTACCCCATACAAAATTAGCATCAATTCTTAAGTCCATAAAAGAATATACATGTTTTTAGTTAAGCTTCTAGATAGACAAATACGTTCATCAAATAATAATTATTACCATCAATTCTTAAGTCCATAAAAGAATATACATATTTTTAGTTAAGCTTCTAGATAGGCCAAATACGTTTATTAAATAATACATTAGTGTAATTAACCCAAACCTTGGATTACCTAATTGAATTTGTTCTTTGCTAACATCTTAAATAGAAGGGGATGGTTTGAATCCCCTACTACCGCAGCAAGAAATGCATGTTCATTTCAATAACACAATTTATCTAGTTTAATTTTCTTCAAGAATTAAAGAAACCTAGAAATTGATAATGATGAAGCCAATCAAGGAATTCAATGCAGCTTTCATGTGTGAACTGACCACTGAGGAGGAAGTATTTTTAATCGGAAAATTCTATTGTACATGTACAGTAACTAAACCTTTTTATAGCTCTTTCTTTTCTCAAAGGAAATCATATATTTAATAATTCAACCACAAAGCATTAAGACTTTGGAAAAAGCTTAATTAAGTGACTAGTAATCTGGAAACTTACTACTAAAAATTCGAAAATTGTTGTGGTCACTAAGTCCAAATTCAGAATTTGGAACCTTCTACAACTTACCCTAGTCCTTGACTTTGAGATTTCTTCAACCTGACACTCGGATCTGAACCCTTGTTGGACACTCAGTATCTGAATTTCAGCCACATAATGTGATAACTAAATTTCGAATCTGCCAAGTAGTATGCATTAGGTGTAGAAATGGCAAATTTGTGGTGTTGTGTGCAAAAGATAGGCAACTTTGTGTAGATATTTAGTGTTTAGTTGTGTTGATGATAGTAGACGACTTGAAGTTCAGGTCATTGGAGGTCGAAGAAAATATGAATGAGAAAGCGCGGAAGCATTACGTGTCTAGACAAGGACGTGTTTATTCCATTGGAGATGACATCAATCAGCTATTGACTCTGTAAATATTAAGAATTCAAGAAAAGGGAAAGCTATTCAGAGGAATCCTTATGAAGCAACCCATTAGGGCCAAGTCTCCACAGACAGTGGGGATTAGAATCAGCCTTATCAAACTACTATCAACTACTAATCCCATAGCTCCATCTGAAAAAGATGTCACTCCTATTATGAACTTTCCATCGAATATATCTACACATGAACTATAAGCAATACTTGTGCTCCTAACACTTACCTCTATCCCTCCCTTACCAATCAATACAAACAAATTCTCAAATTTCCATTCTTCTCAAGCAACCACCAAGGAATTTTTTTACAAGTTGCCATTTGAAATGCAATATAAACCAAGTCATTTCTAATTTTCTATACAATAGTACAATGATGGTTGCCATCAACAAACAATCATGGTGAACCCATTTGTAGAAGTGCAGAACCTATTATACCAAGGAACTGACTAGACAAACCAATTTAGAGAGAAAATAGAATAAACAGAAACAAATAGAACGAATGAGCGAATGGTACCACCACCAACCCTATGACCACAAAGCTTTCTCACCTCCTCAACTACCACCACACCTCACCTTTTTTCATACAGGTAGCCCTCCTAAGTCCTAAATCACAAAACCTTCCCCAACTCTGCCTATGAGGCTCTATCTTTGCCCATTTATGTCTCCTTTAACTTGGTAGCATTATCTAGAGAACTAAAAGGGTAATTTGAAATCATGCTCAAGAAACAAACAACTACAAATGCGAGATGAATTGATCGACACTTACCGTGATAATTCGGTCGTCGGCGATAACGCGGTGGTGGTAGACTGCAATGGAACAGTGTATACTGCGAAGTCGAGTAGACTGCAAATTGCGATAATTCGATCATCGGGAGAAAAGGTTGGCGAAGACGAGTAGACGGCGAGGAATATTGGCCGCCGGTGAATTCAGTGTACTGGCAACGGTAGCTGGCGAAGGAATTTTGGGTGGTTTCACACGGAAAATGAGGCGGTTCTGTTGTGGCGGTATCGGTGCTCTGGGAAGAAGAATGAGATCAATATAATTGTGATTAGTGAAGAAGGAATAAAGTATTCCTTTTAGTTAGGGTTTTAATTTTTAAAATTGGAATAAAGCTATTAGTTAGGTGTCTTTAATTTATTTTTTTGTTTTTGAATTTACAATTCATCCCGCTAATAATGTATATTTTTAGGATTCCATATATTCTCTAAAATGATACAAAATCAAAATAACCACTTAACAAAAATAAGTGGTTTCTTTAATATTGGAGATTTTGAGGATGTGCAAAAAGACCACATTTCTAAAAAGGAGGTCTTTTTTATTATAATATAAGAGACCTCTCATCTAAAAAATTAGGTGTTTTTTGTTAAATAATCACTTATGTCATCAAAGTGGTCTTTTATGGGTGGTCACTTTGCCCATATTTGTAGTAGTGTTATTATTATTTGGCGAGGTTGTTTTGGATATTTATGGAATCTTGTTATATAATGGAAATTAAGCCCTTTCTTTTCTCTTAATGAGAGAAAAGGACCACAATTTTTCATAAAGAGTATAGAGAATTAATACTAATTGATGGATTGATGTATCATTGATAATTATGAAAAAGTATTGATGACAATACTAAAGTTAAAGATATGGAAGGTTGAATTTTTGGTGAAAGAAATTGATGAAAATGATAGGGGATAGCGTGGATTATGGAGCATGGAGATGAAGATGTGGAATGTTTGTCATTTATACAAAGCATGGTATTTTTCAAATTGGGCCTTTTCAAATAAAACCAAATTTTTTTGGATTGGGACCCTATGCGGAGGGGCTCTTTGCACACCCGCAACTACGATCTTGAAAATATATTGAATGTCAATTTGTCATTTTGCAGAATCATGAGGAGTTTTTGCAGAAACAAGAGTAGCTATAGCATAAACAACTTGAAAATATAAACTTCTGGTTTTTTTTTTTTTTTGGTGTTTTTTGGGTCAAAGCTGCTATTGCTAATTTTTGGGAGTATGCGGTTGATTGAAATATGCAGCATCTGTATCTTCTTCTTTTGGAAAATATTTTAATTATTGCCCTTTTTTTTAAGTGGGTGAATCTATGTTTTGCTTTAGTTGTTGACTTCTTTATTTAATAAAATGTGGTTGTTGACTTTAACGTTGGATATAACGTCTGTTAGCTTCAGGTCCTAATTGATAACTTTTTAAAGTTTAGGTCCTTAATGATAACTAGGTCTAAAGTTCAGGTCCTTGTATTGTTCTTAACTCGCTTTTTTAGAGTTAGGAATAGAATATGAATGATATTTAAATTGCGTAAATTAATCTAAAATAGGAATATAAATTTTAGTTTTCCTATATATAAATATGAACAGAGTGGCTTAATGGTGATTGTACACATAGGCCCTTGTGTAAGCTAAGTTGTTGAATATGCAATATGTATAAAAAAAATATGGCAATAAAATTATGTATTTTGTTAGTTTTATTGTGTGGGCTTAGTTCTCTCTCCTCTTATCCCCTTTCTCCTTAGTCTTCTATTGATGGGTCGGTCCTTACATTATCGATCTGCTATTGACCCATAACCCCCATTGCATGTTCCAACAACTTTTAACTAACCCATTAATAACGTAATCCACTAATGGCCCGATCTTCAATTTACTTACATAGGATCATCCAATATAAAATGTATGGTATAAATTTGCTATGAAAAATATTCATGAGAGATTTTTTTTTCAATGTCCAAGCAAACATGATGGACTTTATTGCTATTTCAAATAATGGATGGTATGTTCATAATACAAGTCTAAGCACTTGGCTTTCAATACATAGTAGGGATTATAAATTATACTTAACTCCATAAGATTATCAAAGACCTCCTAGACTAAAACAAATTTTTACATAGGCAAATGCAAAAGACTGTTAAAGCCACCTTTACTGAACTCCCTGTTTCCAACAACTTAAACAATGTAGGAATACTTTGTTCATGAGAGAAAAAATCAGTAGGATCAACCTTAGTCTTAACCATCACCAACTTAGGAAAATTGCCTTTAAAATACTTCTCCCATGAAGTTCCAATATCCAAATCAACATAGTTAAGAACACCTTCTCTTGGAGAATCAGAAGCAAAATGTGCCATAAAATCATATAACTCCCTTGCCTTATTCAAGTAAACTTCATCCATATTATCCTCAATCCATAACAAATCATAGAAAATCATGAATAAATTGTCCTTTCGATGAGCAAAAGGAGTCGCGGATTCTTCAATTTCATCCATCCTTCCTCCATAAGGAGTCCATTCCATATAAACTTCTCCTGTCTGCATGATCTTCTCCCATAGTTTAGGTAGTGCAGATTCAGGGATTGGTTTCTTGATGAAGTCACCTTTGATTTTACGATATGCTGGATAGATTATGTCGTAGTTGAGCAGGATTTCGCGTGGTGTGCCTTCAGGAATGCGATGCCAGAACATCGCTGATTCGATCCATGACATCTCCTTACAATCTTCTGGTGTAATTCCTAGCTCAGGAAAGCTGTTGCTCAGTATGTGAAGAAGCTTTTGTTTGCGTCCAAGAAATAGTGTGAGGAAATCCGCGGTTATTGTTATGTTGCCTTCAGGAGTTGGACTCACATTTGATTCTATCCTTATAATAAGCTCTTTAGGGAGCTTATGAGCTATTTTTTCCATTTGTACAAGATGTGATTCACTCCTGTTTACAGAATTTTTTCTGTCAGTCAGATAGTACAATAAGAAGTGCCATATATGTAGGATAATGTATGGCTGTCTTTGTAATATACTACTACCTCCGTTTTCAAAAGATTTACACAGTTCAATTTCAGGAATAACCAAAGTAATCGCCAAAAGTATGAAATATAGTGTCTAAAAGTCGGGAAAAGTGAAAAAAAATATTAGAAAAGAGAAAGTATGAATAAGTGTAGTCTGTGTAGAGATGGATTGAAAGGTGGCAAAGATGATAGAAAATGTTACCATTTTTAGATAAAGTGAAAGTGTCTATATTACAAAAAATGGACTAAAAAGAAAGTGCGTCTAATAATAAAAAAACGAATGGAGGTAGTATCATACTACACCCTTTTTAGTTTGACCCAAATATTTTGATACGATTAACAACGTACAATTTGAGCTACAATATCTTTAATTAGGCATAATAAAACTTATGACAAATTAATATTACTAAACTACCTAGCGAGACAAATGACAAAGTTGCATATTACTGTATTTTTCCCCAAACGCAAGTACACCTCTTTAATTTTTTTGGATACAACATTTTATCATTAATCCAACTACTCAGCAAAAGAAAATAGTGACTCTTAACAAAACAGAAGTAAAAGACCTTAACATGAAATATGTAAAAATAGTGTCAAAAGACAAATCGGATATTTAATTGGAGAAAAACACATAAATCATTGTTGTTAAAATCCCGATCCAGATCTTACGATTATACGATTTTACGATCCTGGAGGACCTCACCGATCCCGATCCTACGTAGGATCTTAATTTTGTAAGATCTTTCGATCCTGCCCAACCAAAAAAAATCACATGGTAGGATCTTAACACGATTCTACGATCCTACGACTCTACGATCCGATCCTACCGTATAAAAATCATAAAGTAATTTCACATATTATATTTCTCCTATTAGATTTTGGTCGCATGTTATATCAATCTTATACTATTGAAAAACTGTCATCATTTGCTAATTAAAAAGTTCATTATTACTATGTGTAAATTTTTAACATGATATTCTCACCATATCTTAGTATAATTATCTCTATTTCACCGAATCGTAGGATCTTACGATCCTACGATTCGATCCCACCGATTCGATTCTATCAACCCCTACGATCCAAAGTAGGATCCCGATCCTGATAACATTGATATAATGGTACTAACCTGGAGAAGCTACATCCTTGGTAACTCTAAAAACAGTCACCTTGGATGGTACACGAACAAGTTGAAGCTTCCAAGCCAAAATGACCCCAAAACTTGATCCCCCACCACCACAAATAGCCCAAAAAAAATCCTCTCCCATAGCTTTCCTATCAAGAATCCTTCCATTAGCATCAACAACTCGTGCATCAACAATATTATCAACAGATAACCCATACTTCCTTATTAAAGCCCCGTACCTCCCCGCTAAATGCCCCCGCAAATAGCGCCCACGGCGGGCACACCCGCGGGGAAGGCATGTACGGGCTCTTCTCCGCAATCCTATAATAGATCTGTCCTAGCGTGGCTCCAGATTGGACCCACGCTGTCTCTTTTTTAATATCGACCTTAACATTGTTAAGCTTAAACATATCTAGTAAAATAAAAGGAAAGGGGCCGTGAACGAGATCCCCTCGTAGTCATGGCCCCCACTCCTAGTCTTAATTTTAACACCATTGGTTCTAGCACAAGTAACGATTGTAGCCACATTGAGCTCGGTCCTAGGAACCACGATCAGCAACGGCTTTCGAGTCGTCGGCTGTCGATAGCGGAGGTTGTTGGCTCGTGTATTGAGGATATCCTCGAAGGAGGAGTTGTTTGGGGTGTATATTACCTCAGAGATTGGATAATCTGAGGGATTAGAATGTTGCTCTAAGCATTGAACAAAGGCATTTACGGTTAAATCATTGTTGTTGGTTTTTGAAAATTGTGGTATATAAGCTAAAGCTTGTGATGGTAATAATGATGATATAACAAGAATAGATGATTGGAAGTAAAGCCACTAAGCTAACTATTTGGGAAGCCATGGTTCTGCTTTGGAGTTTTTCGATGATCTGGAACTTTTTTTTTGTTAAAGTGGATTATATATATTACCCACTTATTTAATTAGATTATCATTAACTAGCTATAGTGGATGTGCTTTCGCCCTTGAGGTGCACGAGGGCTGAGCTTCAAAACACTTACCTGCATATAATATTATTATATTGGTTTTCATGTGTGAATTGTGAAGTGTGGAGTGTAAAGTCACACGTTGAACAGAAAAGAAGGGAAATTAGAGATTTAGGGGTTGGTTCATTATTTTTGTGCTTCAAGAAACGAAAATAATATAACTTGAAGGTAATGGTTAAGCTTCATTACACTACTACAAAAATGCATAAAGAGACCCCCTAAAAAACACCTTAGAGACCACTTTAGAGGTGGTCTCTAGCTCAGTGGTCTCTCAGGGTAAAAGACCACTTATTATGGGTGGTTTGTTATATTGAAAGAAGAGACCACTTTTTTTAAATAAGTGGTTTTTTTTTATTGTAGTAGGAAAAAATAAGAAGGATAAGGAACCACATAAAAAACAAATGTGGTCTCTTTCATCGTACTAAAAAACCACTTATTCTTTATAGGTGGTCTCTTTATCTTTCTCAAAAAAATCACTTAGATGGAAAGGTGGTCTCTTTCGTCTTCCTAAGTACTATATTTAATTTGATATAAGAGGCCATACATTAGAACAGATGGTGTCTTTGCCTCATTTTTTTTAACGACAAAATTCTAGCTTGTGGCTTTATTTAATTAACCTATAATTTTTTTTTTATATATTTCCTACAAAATCGCGTGCCACTTGCATTGACAAAATTCGAATTATTATATAACTTGACAAAAATTTATTAATGCAATACCATAATTCATTACAAAATAATATCGATATATGAAGATTAAAAAATCAACTTCTCAAAAGATACCTAAAGCAGCCATTATTTCTTTCAACTCATATGCAGAGTAAATTAATCAACTCATTGTTCTAACTAATTCCTATCTAATCCTGCTTAACACCTAATCAAAATCGACACTTTCTTCAGATTCCACTTCTTCCGCTTGTTTATATTCCTCCACGTATTTGATCCATAAGTCTCTCAACTCGTCAAGCTTGTTTTGAGGAAATTCAGTTGTAACTCCGCCAAAGTACTACAAAAATTAATAAATTTATTTAAAAATAATTTGATATGAAATATGTTGTTAATCATAAAAGTAAGTATTTTGATAAGTATAAATCTTGGTTAACTTCAAGCACTAATAATAGATATGAGAAATAATCAAGTGAATGGTGTTTTGAAAGAATTGATACCTTATCAGGAATCACTTGTCGCCTTTTCTCTATAGTCTCGAGCATATATCGACATATATAATATCCACAGTCCAAAGATTCTTGGGATTGACGAGGACACTTGTTCATAGAGGTAATTATACAATTAGTCATATTACATATTAATTTTAATAAGCATCAATATAAATGCATCTAAATAATAAAAAATTAGAATAACATACCTCATGTTTTTTCCACTTAATTGTCGGATTCTTTTTCATTTTCTTAATGTCCTTTCGATATACAAGACTAAATTTTATGATTCCCCTAAAAATTGTCAAGTAAAAATTAGATGATTACTTCAATATTATGAGTTAAATATATAATGTACTTTGTATACATACTCGTTTATGGTCCTTTGAGCAAACTCAGAATATCATTTTCCGCCCCAGCAGGATCAAGCCAAAACACCACTCCATTCCACGGACTAATGACCGCTAGCATCCAATGTCGACTGCACATCTGTAAATGTTAGTGTGTGCATAGCCAGTTAACATCTTCCCATCCTTTTAATAATTAATTTAATAATTCATAATTACTTCCATGATAAGGTGCAAAGAATAGTTGATTAACATTATTCCCTTCATTTTGGCCAAAGACACGAGCTAGATAGTCGAATTGCTCTTCTTTATTGGTTTGTGTCATAGGAGATAAATAATTTGAATCACAAAATCCATACATCCACATACACCACCTTGTTGACACTTTTCGCTCAAGTATCTTGCACATTAATTTGGATATATATATATAATAAGTTCTATATTGTAATGAAATTAGGAAAGAACAACTAAAAACACAACCGAACTTAACTTACTTCATGAAAATGGACAAGTGAGTCACTCCGATCTTGAAAATAACATAAAAATTATTAAGTGGGGATTAAGAGTTCTCAACACACGGTTGTTTTGATTGAAGTAATAAATTATTAACATGACATACACATTCATCTTTATTAAGAATCACAAGCATATATTTTTTATTGTGATTAAAGTTTGACCGGTTCGTGGAATTTTGCAGATTTGGTTTCACAATGTACCCCATACAAAATTAGCATCAATTCTTAAGTCCATAAAAGAATATACATGTTTTTAGTTAAGCTTCTAGATAGACCAAATACGTTCATCAAATAATAATACATTACCATCAATTCTTAAGTCCATAAAAGAATATACATATTTTTAGTTAAGCTTCTAGATAGGCCAAATACGTTTATTAAATAATACATTAGTGTAATTAACCCAAACCTTGGATTACCTAATTGAATTTTTTCTTTGCTTAACATCTTAAATAGAAGGGGATGGTTTGAATCCCTACTACCGCAGCAAGAAATGCATGTTCATTTCAATAACACAATTTATTAGTTTAATTTTCTTCAAGAATTAAAGAAACCTAGAAATTGATAATGATGAAGCCAATCAAGGAATTCAATGCAGCTTTGCATTGGTTGAACTGACCACTGAGGAGGAATATTTTTAATCGGAAAATTCTATTGTACATGTACAGTAACTAAACCTTTTTATAGCTCTTTCTTTTCTCAAAGGAAATCATATATTTAATAATTCAACCACAAAGCATTAAGACTTTGGAAAAAGCTTAATTAATTGACTAGTAATCTGGAAACTTACTACTAAAAATTCGAAAATTGTGTGGTCACTAAGTCCAAATTCAGAATTTGGAACCTTCTACAACTTACCCTAGTCCTTGACTTTGAGATTTCTTCAACCTGACACTCGGATCTGAACCCTTGTTGGACACTCAGTATCTGAATTTCAGCCACATAATGTGATAACTAAATTTCGAATCTGCCAAAGTAGCTATTAGGTGTAGAAATGGCAAATTTGTGGTGTTGTGTGCAAAAGATAGGCAACTTTGTGTAAGATATTTAGTGTTTAGTTTGTGTTGATGATAGTAGACGACTTGAAGTTCAGGTCATTGGAGGTCGAGGAAGAAAATATGAATGAGAAAGCCGGAAGCATTACGTGTCTAGACAAGGACGTGTTTATTCCATTGGAGATGACATCAATCAGCTATTTCTCTGTAAATATTAAGAATTCAAGAAAAGGGAAAGCTATTCAGAGGAATCCTATGAAGCAACCCATTAGGGCCAAGTCTCCACAGACAGTGGGGATTAGAATCAGCCTTATCAAACTACTATCAACTACTAATCCCATAGCTCCATCTGAAAAAGAATGTCACTCCTATTATGAACTTTCCATGTGAAATATATCTACATGAACTATAAGCAATACTTGTGCTCCTACATCTTACCTCTATCCCTCCCTTACCAATCAATATAACCAAATTCTCAAATTCCCGTTCTTCTCAAGCAACCACCAAGGAATTTTTTTACAAGTTGCATTTGAAATGCAATATAAACCAAGTCATTTCTAATTTTCTATACAATGTACAATGATGGTTGCCATCAACAAACAATCATGGTGAACCCATTTGTAGAAGTGCAGAACCTATTATACCAAGGAACTGACTAGACAAACCAATTTAGAGAGAAAATAGAATAAACAGAAACAAATAGAACAATGAGCGAATGGTACCACCACCAACCCTATGACCACAAAGCTTTCTCACCTCCTCAACTACCACCACACTCACCTTTTTTCATACAGGTAGCCCTCCTAAGTCCTAAATCACAAAACCTTCCCCAACTCTGCCTATGAGGCTCTATCTTTGCCCATTTATGTCTCCTTTAACTTGGTAGCATTATCTAGAGAACTAAAAGGGTAATTTGAAATCATGCTCAAGAAACAAACAACTACAAATGCGAGATGAATTGATCGACACTTACCGTGATAATTCGGTCGTCGGCGATAACGCGGTGGTGGTAGACTGCAATGGAACAGTGTATACTGCGAAGTCGAGTAGACTGCAATTGCGATAATTCGATCATCGGGAGAAAAGGTTGGCGAAGACGAGTAGACGCGAGGAATATTGGCCGCCGGTGAATTCAGTGTACTGGCAACGGTAGCTGGCGAAGGAATTTTGGGTGGTTTCACACGGAAAATGAGGCGGTTCTGTTGTGGCGGTATCGGTGCTCTGGGAAGAAGAATGAGATCAATATAATTGTGATTAGTGAAGAAGGAATAAAGTATTCCTTTTAGTTAGGGTTTTAATTTTTAAAATTGGAATAAAGCTATTAGTTAGGTGTCTTTAATTTATTTTTTTTGTTTTTGAATTTACAATTCATCCCGCTAATAATGTATATTTTAGGATTCCATATATTCTCTAAAATGATACAAAATCAAAATAACCACTTAACAAAAATAAGTGGTTTCTTTAATATTGGAGATTTTGAGGATGTGCAAAAAGACCACATTTCTAAAAAGGAGGTCTTTTTTATTATAATATAAGAGACCTCTCATCTAAAAAATTAGGTGTTTTTTTGTTAAAAATCACTTATGTCATCAAAGTGGTCTTTTATGGGTGGTCACTTTGCCCATATTTGTAGTAGTGTTATTATTATTTGGCGAGGTTGTTTTGGATATTTATGGAATCTTGTTATATAATGGAAATTAAGCCCTTTCTTTTCTCTTAATGAGAGAAAAGGACCACAATTTTTCATAAAGAGTATAGAGAATTAATACTAATTGATGGATTGATGTATCATTGATAATTATGAAAAAGTATTGATGACAATACTAAAGTTAAAGATATGGAAGGTTGAATTTTTGGTGAAAGAAATTGATGAAAATGATAGGGATAGCGTGGATTATGGAGCATGGAGATGAAGATGTGGAATGTTTGTCATTTATACAAAGCATGGTATTTTTCAAATTGGGCCTTTTCAAATAAAACCAATTTTTTTTGGATTGGGACCCTGTGCGGAGGGGCTCTTTGCACACCCGCAACTACGATCTTGTTACTTGGCTTGAACCAAACACTCAATAAATGTAACCGTTTTTGTTATCATTTTCCTACTCTATTTGTATCCACTCCCCTTATATTTCATATCTTGAACCAAACTACTTCTTATTGATAGAGTTTTCTAATAGACTTATAGTGATTGGTTGAGCCATGAAATTAGATCTAGGTTTACTATATATTGGCTACTATGATTATATAGTCACTATTGTAAGTAATATGTACTCTAAACTTTTTGAAATGAAAAATGTTGTAAGTAAAAATTAATGAGGAATATATAATATTCTTACGAATTAGATTAATTGAGCATGAGTTAATTAATTGAATTAGATTAATAATTGATTTAATTAATGTATTTTTTTTTTATCTTAAACTACCTTATTACGTTTTTAAAACCAAACAAAAACTTGATAGAATTAGTCATTAAGGGCAATTTTTGCAATGCATGACTTGCATCTAAATCACAAAAGAACTTGCTATATTTTTAAAACTAACAGAATAGTAATACCCCGTGAATTTTAAAGAATCTTTACCTGGTGAAAAAACAATTGTTTTATTTAGCTCTACCATCATTGCCACGTGATCATGCCAAAAATCAAGAATCCTTGAAGGTACTCCAGGTTTTTAATTTACCAAGTATAAAAGCTAGGAGACATATTACATTGGGCTTAGCATAAGATTCCTAAGAAGAATTAACTTCAAACCTCAAGAAAATAGGAACTAACTTCAAGGTATGAGTCAGTGCCAATCAATCAGCTTGCAAAGGCCTACAAGAGTTCATTTACAATAAGACCAATTCACTAATGGGCTAAATAATTTCACGACCCAAATTGAGTACTTCTGCCGAGGCCCGCTTCTAATCATGACCGTGGCAAGGAGATTATGAATTGTAACAATACTAAGGGAAAGTTTGGTAAAACGAGGGATTCTATTAGTTGTTAACGGTTGCAGTAGTTGTAACTGTTGGGGGTACTTGCTAGTTGTCTACTAGCTATTAGTGATTAGCTATTAGCGATTAAATTAGTTGTTTAATTAGAAGTGTTTGGCAAAAGTAGCTGTTAAAAAATTGTAAAATATAATAAATGACATTTATTCTAATATGAAATGAACTATAATAATTTCATCTGTTTGTTCAATAGTTAAATTCAATATATATTTTCTCAAAAAATTTACACAAAAAGGAGTGCACGACTTTTTAGCTGCTCAAATAAATGTATAAATCTAAGAAAATATTCAACAATCGAAAAATTTATATTACCAATTTTAACTAAAATACTTGTAAAATATCTTACCTTTAAAATAAAATTTTTAATTACATCTCTGCTGTTGCAAAAAAAAAAACATTGAATTGCCATAAAATAAAACAATTAATAAACAGTAAAAGGAAAAAGAAATAAAAAACATTGGTTAATAATTCTACCTTATGCTATTATATAGTGTTCATTTGTTAGACCGCTACCTCTAAATCTCAAATGTTACTTGTTGTAACGTTTCACAACCGTTACCCATAATCTACCCCAACTGCTACCCGCTACTACAACCACTACCTTATCAAACACTCATAATTTTCTTAAGTAGCGTTTTGATCTTGTCAAACCGCTAACCGCTACCTCAAACGATGATAGGCCAAACAGGGCCTTAGCGAAATTCTTTTGGATTGCGAGAAATTGAGTTGAACTGAATTAAAATGAGCTGAACATGAAAGAGTGTCTGAACTTAACTTAACTCAACTCAATTGAAAATAAGTCCAAAAGAATGGGGTCTAATTACAGTAGACATATTAACATATATAACTCATAAATCATCAATAAAGACAACAAATATAAGAAAAAGTGATGGGATAGATAGGGAAAAAGTAGGGCTGACAATGGGTTGGGTTGGGTCAAGATCAGGTTGGGTTGGTGGGTTGAGAACCTTTGACCCAACCTGACATGTTAACTTAAACGGGTTAAAATTTACAACCCAACCCAACCTTATGATAAACGGGTCAACCTTCAGGTCGACTCGTTTAATTTTTTTTCGTGTTTTTTCTAGAAAAAATAAAATAAAAATAACATAATTTATTTGCAAATAACAGTAGGCAGCAAATTAAGTCATTACATAACCATATGATAATATTGTTCAAAATCAACACAAATATTCAAAATTCACATCATTACAACTTCGTAAGCAATTGTTTAACCTTAAGTGTAATGACTAAGTCATAATAAGCAAGAGCGGTAGAGGACTCCAAATATTTTAGGGGGTTTTTTAACTTGTTTTTTCATAAATGGGATAGGTGGGTCAAAATCAGCTTGCAATTTTCAACCTGACCCAACCCTTTTAATTAAACAGGTTCAAATTTTTGACCCAACCCATTATTAATGGGTTGGGTTCGGATCGGGTTGACTGGTTGGGTAATATTTTGCCAACACTAGAAATTGACTTCATATACTGGACAGTAGACAAAATGAAGAAATTTATATTGTTTTGTGCGCAATAAAATTTTTTTAGGACAATCGTCAAAGAAAAGTGTGAAGAAAGCTGAAGAAACAAGTGTAGCTAGAAATATACTTCTTCTGTTTGTATAGTTACACCATTTATATAGTGTTTACTATTAATATCTTACACTTTCATTGTCTTTTGTGATTTATAAGTTAAGAAAAATGTAATCATATGACAATCTTAGCTTATTAGATTTGTGTCAATATATATTTTTTAATATCAACCTTTTACGGTTTTTACTGATTGATAATTGAAAATATTAATGTTTGAAATCATGCATGTCAAACATGAAATGGTGCAATTATCTCTAAATAAATAATTTTTCTTCTTTTTTAGATAATAGAGAACATATGTTGAAAACCTTCAATATTGAGCCAAACTTAATTTAAAAGAGTGCCAACATTGAACTTTTTTTTTTTTGTAAAAAATATAATAGATGTTTCCAAATTCTATAATTTTGCAATAATATTACTAGCTCTTTAAGTTATGATAGTGACGTGGTCAAATGAAACACAATTTTCAACTCATAAATTCATTATTGTAAGAATAAAATAAAACAAATTTTCTAACTACTTACTTCCTCCGTTTCATAATAAGTGAAACACTTACTATTTTAGAACGTTTCAAAATAAGTGAAACATATCTTAAATGGAAAAAAAAAGTGACAAAATGATAACAATACCTATCACAAACTTGTGTGGTTTGCTTTTCTCTCTTTTCCTTTTGATAATGAAAAGGGTATTTTATAACTTTTTGACTTTTGAAAGGGAGTTCACTCATGGTACACCCGGGTGTACCATGAGCATGTTACACCCAGGGGTATTTTCGTAATAAATTAGAACTTCGGGTGCTCATTTGACACCAAATTTGCTCATATGGGCATTTTGCTCATTTACTCATTTGCTCATTTTGCTCCTTTTGTAATAAAAGTGTTTGCTCATTTTCTTAAATGAGTAGAAATGTTTGCACATTTGCTCATTTGCTCATTCGCTCATTTGCTCATTCGCTCATTTTGCTCATTTGGAGAAAATAGTCTTGGGTGTACCATGAGCATGGTACACCCAGGTGTACTATAAATATTCTCTTTGAAAGTGATATTGATTAAATTTTGTGGCCAATCTCTATGTTTTACTTATTATAAAACAGAAGAAGTATGTACTACTCCCTCCGTCTCGTAACATAGTGCTTGTTTCTTTTTTACATAGTCTCCAAGACGTAACTTTGACCTTTAATATCTTCAATTTCGTATTAATAAAAAATATAAAAAGTTGATATTATAAAACTATACATTGAGACTAATCTAACAAGATCTCACATGAATTTGTTTTTTTATACATACAAATGAGAATATTTGGTTAAAGATTTTAAAGTTTGACCCAACAAAAATGAAATAGGCACTATATTATGGGACAGAGAGAGTATGATACAAGATGCTTTTCGAAATGCATTGAGATGGAGGTCATCTTGTTTTTGTTGCAATGACAAACGATAGTTACACCTAATGGACTGGATCGGTTGCTTTTTGTTTGGGCTCAATTGTCTTGGGCCCATCTAATGTGAAAATACATACCCGTCATATGATGGATCCGCTTAAGCCCGTACCTCTGATTTTACTACATTATCTCTATTATATAAGCCAAGGGAGGAGGTGTGGTGTCCTCTTTTGAAGTGACTAAAATACCCTTAATGATCTAATTAATGGAATGAAAAAAATTACAAAAGCAAATCATTTAAAAATTCTCATTCCAACTTGCCATTTAAAACAAGTTTAAAATGGTATATGCATCAAATACTTCAATCAAAAATTAAATGGACAAAATATTTATACCTTATAAAAAAAGATGGCATACATAACGTGCACATGAAAAGTCTGAACATGCACTACCTTTGATACTCTTTAATTCAGTTAAACAAACTCATTATTTTTGTTCTTTCTGTTCACTATTCATTCACAAAAAATTAATGTTAACAATCACTCACAACCTTTTTATTTTTTTACATTAGCGAATTAATATATCTAAATTCATCTAAGTGTTGAACTTTTCACATTTAAGTTTAATCATAAATAAAGTACGAATGGAGTATCTAATAGAATAACAAATTTTGAAATTAACGCACGCATCGCGTGCATATGAAGGCTAGTCCTTAATAAGTCAGGACTTACCTTGCAAACAAACTTCTACTATATTTATTCCTCCGTTTTTTTTATAAATACTACATTTTTCTTAAATAGAAATGTCTTAATAGATACCGTACCATATATTATAAATGGATCATTTTTCACTATAAAAATCTTAAAATACTATTAAAAAACAGGTGCTCCTCCAGTTTCTCCTTTAAAATACCCATACTTTTCTTAAAAAATGTTTTTTTATTCAAAAAGTGGTGATCAATGATCTCCTACTTTATCTCTCTACCTTTCTTAAAAACCCCTCACTTTCTCTATGTAGTATGTATTAAAAAACGAAAGAAGTATAGGAGATCCTATTTTAGATGTATACAAATACAAGTAATATTGTATACTTTGAGCTATTCTTTTTACCTTGAAAATATAAGTTTTAAGGTTGATCAAGTTTAATCTAGAGTGATTAAGTCTAATCATATGCAAATATAAGGTGAAATCAAAGCTAATTATAAATATATTACCAACCAGCTGTAATAAGTTTTATTAAACGGAGCCTAGACAAAAAAAAAACACGTCCTAAATACTCAAAGTCATTCTACCATTAGAAATACTATGTTCTACTATCAAAACTATAATAATACATCCTTTATGAAAACCAAACAATATCAAAGGTAGATGAGCAAATTACACCTGAAACAAATATTTTCCGTCGAATCAAATATATTTCTTTTGAAGTAAAATCACGAAGCAAGATTAACGTACAGGTTACCAACCTTGACTTGAGGACTTGGGACGATCATTAAAAAGAACTTTGACTTGGCACTATTCTATAAGCACGTAGATCCTCTGTCACTGGACTTTACTAGTAAGATCAACAAAGTAGCTAATCAGTTAAATTAATTTAATTTCATTGGCTTTTACACCAAATCACGTGATTATAATCAATTGAGCATGTCTTCCGGAGATTCTTTCTACTATTACACTGAGAAGATACTCCATTCCTAATATCTTTTTGTCGTTTAAGTAAAGCTTCTTGTTATATTAGAGTATTTTCCTTACATATCTCAACATTCCTCAAATGTGAGCTACACATGATTTGACCTGTAGTCCTAACCTAGGGTTTGATACCAATTGTCTAATGTATTTGTGCCATAAATTTGGTGAAGGAACTTTGGGTATCGAAAAAGATTGTTTTATTCAAAATTCAGTGAGCCAGAAAATCAGCAACCCATCAACCTATAAAGTATACCTCCGTTTCATATTAATAGTTACACTTACACTTTTCACGTATGTTGATGCACTACTTTGAGCCTTTATATCTTTAACTTTGTATTTGTAAAAAATATAAAAAGTCGATATTCTAAAACTACATATCAAGACGAATCAAACAAGACCACACATGACTATATTTTCTCTTAACCATAACTCACAAATGATAGTCAAAGGGAAATTTGTGAATAGTGCCAAAAGATAAAGTGTAACTATTAATATGAAACGGAGTAGTTTATTTCTCTCATTTATTTTCATCTTCAATAATGTAGGATAACTTACGTGAGTTTCTCATAGATCTCAACTTAAATATATACGATGGCGTTATTACTTGTCACTTTATTGGTGCATCACATAACTAATATTCTTCTAATTCATACTCCTTCCGTCCCAAAATATCGTTCTCATTTCTATTTTGGGAGTCAAATTTTAAAAATTTTGACTAAATATTCTTACTAATATATACAAAAACACATATTCATAAGGGGTCTTGTTAGATTCGTCTCAATGAATAAATTCGTAATATCAACTTTTTATATTTTTTACTAATAAGAAATTAAAGATATCGTATCTCAAATGTATGTTTTGGAGACCGTGCAAAATGAAATGGGAACTATATTTGGGACGGAGGAAGTATCATTTAGCTCCTTCATTAACTTTTTTAATTCACATATTTTATATGTGTCACCCAATTATAGCTACTATTTGTGCTTTTATAGATAGAGTGAGAATTTTATATTATCATAGTAAATATAATTACGAAGAATCTAGTTGTTTAAACTAATTTTAAATTTTAAAAGATTGACTCAGAATTATTCTAAATTAAGCCCTGTTTTTTGGACTTAATTTCAGTTCTGGTCTGTTAATTTCAGTTCAATTCTATTAATTTCAATTCTGTTAGTTTAGTTTTTCTCTCCAATTCACTTTCTCTCCGTTCAATTCAGTTAATTTTAGTTTAGTTCAATTTTATTCAGTCAATTTCAGTTCTTCTCTCAATCAAAAAAGACAGGGCCTTACTAGATCTATAGGGTTACAACTAAACTTCTATTCGTCGTCCCAAAATTACTTAAAATCGCCCCAAAAAAAAATTACATTTATAATCCCAAATGTCCCAACCCCTTATTTCTCTCTCTTCACTCCACCCCATCTATATCCTGCCACCACCACGTATCTAACACAGCCACCCTCCCCCTCCCCTAACCCCCTACAAGCCATCCACACCAACAACCCCCCTTACAAACCCCAACCCCCTATGGCCCTATTTCTCTCTCCTCTCACTTAATGCCTAGAGATGGACCCTGCAAGCTTGATGGACATTGTCGGAGCTCAACCTGCGCTGGTGCTCTGTCGTGGTGGTAATCGGACCTAAAACCCGAAATTTTTATGTGGACCATGGGCGGACGTTCCATCCATGGCCCGAACATTCCACACATGGCCCGAACGTCCAGGCTAGTCGTTCGAGCCATGGGTGGAACCTCCAACCTGGATGTTCGCCCATGGTCCCAAAAAAAAAATCGATTTTTTACAAGGTGGGTGGTGGAGAAGGTGGTGGCAGGTGATGACAGGTGGTGGCTGGGGTGATGGGTAGTGGGTGGTGCAAAAAAGAGAAAGGCAAAATTGTTTATTAAAAATCAATCCGAACAATTTTAATTAATTTTAAGGCGATGTTTTTGCATCTATCAATTATACGTTTATCATTTCTCATCACAAGATAGTGTTTATTTTAACAGGGGTGTTAATCCGAAAATGCCGGACGATGCACTGTTACCGGGCCAGGTGGAAATATTATTGCATTGAGATTCGAGATGACGTGATGTGTCCGCTGTCCGGCCTTTGTGTTTGTCTCCTTCAAAGAGCATGACATGAACTTAAGTGCTGTCCATGTTCGAGTTACTTTACATATGTCAAGCAAAGCATATGATTTTTCTGTTGAATGCATGTTCATAAGATATTTTATTTTCTTCACTGATGGCTAAACTTCTTCGCCACCCACAAACTTCTATTTAACTATTTTTTTACAATTTAAAACTACTGTAAATCCTTATCTCCAAAATAATTTCTAAATAAGTCTAACACAACTTTAAGTTTAGTCTTGAGATCACTATAGGTTTTTTTTTCACCTATTTTTAACCATATTGACACTACAATGAGAAAATAGAAATCTCTATAAGTATATATGAACTCTTGAGAACTTTGGCGTTTTCTACCAATATATACCTACCTAAAATAAAAAAACTATAACACCTATCATTTTATTATTTTAAAATAAAAATATAAATGAAGAAAATCTATCTAACAAATTACAAAACAGCTGTCACTCATCTTACAACATCGCAATATCGCATGCATAGTATACATATAAAGCTAGTATTAAATAACAATAGCTATAAAATTGCATGGTGGATATTAATTTAACTATAATGTCTTCTCTTTTGAAACATACCAACAAAAAAGATTTCAAATTTCCATTTTCATCTTGCAACAGAAAATAAGACAGGAAGAGGCGAAGAGCTACCCAACGAGTGAAAGAGGAGAGAAAATGGAGGAAAGGAGAAATATATGATGAAAACCAACCATTATTCTTTATTGAAAAAAGAACTTTATTACAGATCAAAAGATGAAAATTTGAACACCATCATAATCTTTATGAAACTAAGAGTGCTAACAAACCTTTTATTGTTTTTTAAGGTGATAGGTACTAACAAACCTCATAAATAAATGATCCCTTGAATTCTCAATATATAACAACAACGAATGGAAGTTGGGTGTAACAAAAGTGATTGTGTTAATTTTGCCACTTGCTCTCAATAACGATTGAAAAAGTACAAAATTGCAACTAATTCCAATTCCAGGCTATTCCTTCCAGAACCAACTAATATTATGATAAGATATGAATAATTTTCCTCTAAATAGCAACCTCTCCAAATTTAAGCTCTTATTTATTTAAGAAGTAAATAAATATATTATGAACAACACTCATATTTGAGCTGTATTAAGAGTTAAACCTTGTTAGTTGGAAACCCTCTTTTCAAATCAAGCTGTATCATCAGTATCCCAGCCTAACATCTTTCGTTATTAAATTTATCAAATAGAGATGGCATTAGGTCGGGCAGATCGAGTCTGGATCTTCTAGAGTTTTAGTGAAATTCTAGAGTTGAATTGTATCTGAGTTATACATTTTAAAATCAAGAGTTCATATTGATGAAAAGAGAGATTTTGGAATGAATTTTGATGAGATAAAATTAGGAAAATTTTGGAAAGAGAACATATGAATCATTAATTTTTCATTCAATGATTGATATTGGTCAAACTCTAGAGAATCTAAACACGGTCAGATCAGGCTCGTACTTTAGGCTTGCCCAAAGCACGAACACGATCCAGTGCCAATGTGCCATCTTTATTATCATCTCGAAAAAGACCATATATAAAAAAAAACAAAAAAAATACTTATACTACACAAAAAATAGAACATGGTGTGACTAATCATAAGAATGCATAATGAGATCATATACATCAATTAATTAACCAATAAATGGATGAATTTCCAACCCCACCAAAAACAAAATAGATCAGAAAAACTCACCATCAGGATTCAGGACATACAATAACAAAGTAGATCCCATTAATTGTACCAAAAGTAACGTACCTAAACAAAAAAAAAAAAACAAATCTATACAATTACTATGAAACATCTGAAGAACACAAAAAATGTTGAAAAGTAGAAGATGAAGAAGTACGTGAAATAGGAGTAGCTTTAGAAAGATCAATAGCAGGAGATGAAGAAGGAGAAGGATTGAGTGTAGCGGATGCAGAATAAAAAGCCAATGATCCTTCACTCCATGACCGTTTGATGGGGTAGATCACTTTGGATGGTTTATGATGCGAACACGTGGCACCTCGTGATGAATCATGTAGTGCGCAGGTGCAGTTTCTATGGTAAGGTCGTCGATCAATCTCTAAGTGAGATCCAGAAATGGAACCTTCAAATACTCCATGAAATAGTCCGTCCCCTACTCCGGTGCCTGCCATTGATTATTTGATTAAATCCCCAAACCCTTTTTTTTTTCCAAGGCGGGTTTGGGGTGATTCGAGTTTAGAAAATATCCCCGACAATCGTTGTAAATCTATGTGGAAATTGGTATGTGGTGGATGGGAAATTAAGAGTTTTTCTTTCCCTCAACAGAAAGTTGGGGTGGTTTGGTGCCTTTTATAAAGGTGGAGTACAGAGGGAGCCAGATATGTACCAAGTTTTGTACAGCTATAAAATGAAATGGGATCCAAGTGTTAAAATATTCTAGGCTTTTTTTTTTTTTTGGTCATTTCCCATTGTTTTTTTTAAAAATAAAAATGAGAAAATTATCATTAATAATACGCCTTACGGTACCTACAATTATAATAATCATTATATAAAAGATAATTTAAAATATTAATCTAAAAGTCGTCATCCACGCTACTAACGTAAACGCTTCGGACTGTTATCATGATATCGCATCATTCCAACCATAATTAATTTTAAATGACTCAACATCATTAAAGCGTGATGTAATAGTAACTTGAACTCTGATCTTCATCTTGATGTTCTTGAATTTCAGCCAAAGAGTATGATTCCTAGATCTACAAAACGATGCTTCACCAATTCCAGAAATATGGAAACTTCCAAATTATCTATAACACTGGATCCATACACAAAAAATAAACAATATAACAAGACTAATTGACCCACCACGAAGGGGGTGACTCTAAATTCCATGAAGGGAACAAAAGTCATCACACATATGAGATTTATTGAAACCATAAAAAAAGAGAAATGAAAAACGAAGAAAGAAAAAAATAAAGGGAAGGGGAAGAGGGCTCGACGGCAACCAGCGAGGCGGCAGCTGCCGAGCCCCCACCGTTGATATTTTTTTTTTTAAAAAAAGAAGGATTTTGAGAGAGAGAGAGAAAAAGAAAGAAAAGCGGTTGTGTTTATTAATATTTCTAATTTAACTTATATATTTATCAGTGCACGTGTTAGCTATTAACTAGTATTTTATCCCGGGTGATTTCCTGGGTCAGTAAAAATAAAATATATTATTCGTAAGTTTCATATTTGATTCTATCATCTTTTCATAATATTCTGTCTATTACGAAATGGAAAAATAGGCGTTATATATGACATATAATTAAGTTATTCAAAAAAAACTTGTAAGGATTTAGGGATGAAAATAAAAATTTCAATGTTATTTGGGTAAATAAATGTTATTACTTAATAAAGGGGTTAAAGATCAAAAAGCTCGTCTATGTTTTTATAATTACATATAATTATGAAACTTTATTATGTTTTATTTTGAAACATTAAGCATTGCAATTATATTGGACTAATGGTTAAACTCTCACATTTCACATTGTTAATATTTTTGATTGAGATTACAAGCATTTGTATTAGAATCTTGAGAAGAGTGCCACATGGCACCGTTCCTTTGATAGGAACGTCTTTTAATATATTTGTATAGATATATGACGTTAGTAAAAAATTTTATTGGATTATTGAAGTATTCATTGAAACTGATTAAATAAGATCTTACATGACTACATTTTTTAATATATTGGAAACTTTTATAAATTTGTCAAAATAGGTCTTTTATATATTACTTTTTGTGAAAAAATATTTTTTTTATAATCTTTCTACCGCTGAAGACCTTAAAATTTTTCTTTTGCGAGATACAACCTTACCTTATTTTCAGGCTTGATCCTCCAATTATCGATGGTGAGCTACTGATTTTTGAGGATGGATGTACCACTTTCTTTTTTTGTACAACTTATTTAATAAAAAAATAAGATACTATAAAATAAGATAAGATAAGATCAAATAAGATAAGTTCAGATAAGATGTTCTGTTCAACTTATATATCTTCACTCATTTTTTAAAAAATAAGATAAGATAAGTTCACATAAGTTAAGACAAAATAAGTTGAATCAAACAAACCATTAATCTATCGATGTCCGACCATGTGCTTCGAGTTTTTTTAATTCCCCCTTTTCCCTCTATTTTCTCCTCAAAAGAATGTATAAAATCTGACGAACAATCACGAACGTGGAGCGCATATGGGGATCTAAAGTTGGTCAATACCCAAAACCGGTGGGTCAATTGAAAAATGGGCTAATGGTGTTTTAGCAAAGAAAATAAAATTTTAAAATGATAAGTTGCTAAAAAAAATTACTTTTTTTATTTCTTTTTACTTGCAACAGTTTTACTTATACACTTGCCAATGCATAATTTCAAGTTTCAACCATCACTAAGTTTAATTACCGTTAAATAAAAATTATAAAAGTATATATTCGGAAAATATACATCTAGACGAATCTAACAAGATCCCACATGAATATGTTTTCCTTAACTATAAATCACCAAACATGAACTAAGTAGAGTTAGTGAATAGTGTAAAAATCAAACCGTTGCAAGTAAAAAGAAACGGAGGAAATATAAAAAATTGTTCCTCATAAAAAGTTGTTTGTAGAACAGTAGAAGGCAGGTTTCCTTTTCCTTTAGGTGATCCTAACCGTTTAGCTTGATCAAATATTCTTTTTTCATGTAGAATATCTTTTGTTTTATGAAAATGACCAATACTCTTTTTATAAACAGCACAATGCATCTCGTGGAGTTATTCTACAAGATATGGCCGTAATATCAAGATTGCAAATCAGTTCCGTTTGTGCTATTTTCTCTGTTTTTTTAATTATATTTGCAATACATCATGTTTCAAGTCAAATTTTTACAAACTTTTACCAAAATTTCTCACCAATACTATATAAGGAAAAAAAAAAACAATCACGTGTAATATGTTGTTAGATTTATTTTATGGCATATCTTCAAAATATCATTTAATCGAATTTTTACTAATCAAAGATATTATGTACTCCGTATAAGAGTAATTTTTTTCTATGTTTAATCACACTTTAAATATGTGATTACAGTCAAAAGGTTAGCAAGCTTTCTTAGAAATTGCTTTATCTTGTAAGAGAGGAAGCTTCTACAGATTTTTTATGGTGGAAAGATAGCAAAGAGAATTCTGATTTGGGTTTTTGTTAAGAAATTTGAAAGAAAGTAAAAGAAAATATCTTCTAGATTCATCTTGAACCAGATATTATAGTTACATTAAAGCTGATCAACTCAGCCCGGCCCAATTTTTTAGCAGAATTGTTTGGCTCGCGGTCGGGCCCGGCTCGATTTTTTTTTGCTTTGTGAAAGTCAAATATAACTTTTTTGTCTATTTTTTTTTACCCGGCTCGAAAAACCCGCACATTTTGGTTCGAAATAGCGGGCTTTGGACATAAAATTTTGGACCGAATTTTGACCCGGCCCATGATTTGATACAAAATGTGCAATGTGTTGCGTTACCTGAAGTTTTCCAATGGAAATAGCCAATTAGTTAGCGTTAGTAAAGAAATAATCTATTTGAGTATTGAAGGAAATGAGCTAAATTTGCGATTTTCTTGTGCCTCGTATATTCGTAACTAATGCACTCTCATAGCGTGTAAACGGGAACAATTAAAGGCATACTTATTAAAATGCAGAAATGAAGGGAAACCATGAATTACGGGAAAAGAAAACAAACAAGAAAAAAAATACACTTGTAAATTGCAATACACTGCTAGAAACTACTCCCTCCGTCCCATAATATAGTGCTTGTTTCTTTTTTTTCACGGTCTCCAAGACGTAACTTTGACCTTTAATATCTTCAATTCCGTATTAATAAAAAATATAAAAAGTTGATATTATGAAACTACACATTGAGAGGAGTCTAACAAGATCCCACATGAATATGTTTTTTTATATATACAAATGAGAATATTCGGTCAAAGATTTTAAAGTTTGACCCACCAAAAATGAAATAGGCACTATATTATGGGACGGAGGAAGTAAATCTTTTGCTATTTTTGCTGTTCCTTCTTTTCTTTTGTTGGTTGGTGCGGAGTTAGCTGCATATTTGGACATTGCAATCTTACTAGATTACTGCAGAATTGTCAAATTCTTAGAGAGTGTTTGGTTAGATTTCAAAACATTTTATTTATGTATAGTTATTTTTCATGTACAAAGATAAATTCAAATTTAGATTGATTTTCTTTTGTTTGGTTGCAAGGAAAGTATAAAAAATAAGCGAAAGCAAAGAGAAGATATATATAGCTAATCATTAAACAAATTGTCAAATTAATGGAGAATGGGTGAGATCTTCAGGTAATGGTTGAACAGAAAGAAAGAGTGTTTTGGATGGCACAATTAAGAAGTGCTCCAAAGTACAGCGCTCATAGTGCACCCGATTCTTTGACTTTGAACTATATATTCTTTTTATTTGATATTCGTTTCATAACATGACTAAATACGAAAAAAAAACTTTAACCTTATTTTCTCCACGACACATACAAAAAAAGAACATGACTCAGTATAGAAAAGAACATGAATTTGTTTAACATGAAACTAATATACACAATACAAGATCAATATGTTATTTTATTTTAGAAGGTACAATCTTTTAGTTTAGTGCATACAAATTGAACATAACTCAGTATATAAAAGAATATAAAATAAATTTAATTCAAAATTGGTTAATTTTAATTGAATATTCTTTTAATTTTATACATACAAAAAAACATAACTCCATATAAAAGAGAATATGAAATTAGTTAACGAGAAAATCATTCAAATACATTAGCTCCTTACTTCAAATTTAGAAAGTATGTCCTCTTAAATTAAATTTTCTTTTCATTATGACCTACGTTCATTCATGAATGGTAAAATAGACACGTTTTTATATTATCGAGTGTTCTATTACATAGAAAAATTGTTAATGTTCTTTTCCAATGCACAATAAACATTGTAGACCCCGTTGCATAATCCACATTTTGAATGGATGGATCCTTTGAGAATAACAACTTCGTTTTACAAAAAAAAAATTATCTACACCATTTTAAAATAAAGTTCAGTCCATATATTACACGCTCAAATGCAACCTCGACCAATGAAAGTAGGAAAAACAGATTATTGGTAATTCACTTACACCCAACCAAACACATCCTTAAAGATGCATGATGAGTATCTAGGAATGACGACGATATATCATATATATGTGCATTAATCATTCACATTCAACATAACAAAGTTTTAATGGTTGGGCTCAGGTGATACCCCACGTTTTTCTAAATAGATGGCATGACACGAAATGGCTATATCTCCCCAAAGCTTATGATTCACAAACAAAGAGACGCAGTTTGGTAATAGAATGATGACACTCTCATGTAAATTTTTAGGGAATCAAAACTTGATAAACAAATTTATCACTTATCGAAATTGAAATAATTTCGTGGCAAAGTATTTGTGAAATTCGATTGATAAGGAGAAGTATCCTATTGAACCAGAGTCTCTCACAGGTTAACCCTAAACCAAGTATACATATAAGCCTTAGGAGTAGGGGGAAAGGTTAAGGAAATCCCATCTCTAAAATACCTTTTTTAGTAGGATTTAATATCACAAGCCTTCCTTGTTACCACTGACCAAGTATTACTTGATACATATGTGGTTTCCTAATTTTTCCACTACTGTTAGTTACTGATTAGAGTCTCCACGCAATGTCCCAAATTTCTCTTCCAGCCATCTAGCTTGCATTTGCGACCAAGCATCTAGAGTAACTGAGTAAGCTCCTGTAATGCTAGCCTAGCACAAAACACTTTATCAGGCAAAACTTGGTACATCTTCATATCTCTAGAAAAAAAAATCCCATTTCTTTGATTTCACCATATACCTCAACAACAACAAAATATGTAGGTTAAAATTCCGATAGAGCATCTGTTTTTCGACTCTTCAACAACTCCCCGATTAATTTGTTGAGATTTCCCTGATTAGAAATTTGCGTTTATAATTCATAATTTGGAGATAAATCAACAAGGGATAAAACAGGGGAGGGCAAGAAAGAGGATTGGATATAGAGCTCCATAAGAATTAATATTACTCCATCGAAAACTTATACATTGAAACGAATCTAACAAGATTCCACGTGACTATTATTAAAGTATCTCTATACAAAACTACAATGAATTAATCAATCAACCTAAACAACAAACTAAAACAACATAAAAACGGTAATACATGCTGCATGGACCTAATCAATTAATCGAATAACTATTAGCTGGAGAAGAAGGAGAAGCTGAAGAAGAGGAAAAAGAGTAATTATCACCAATATTACTACTACAATAACAAGAATTATAAATAGTATTAGAAGATGACAAGGCCAATGTTAAGGTGCCTTCGCTCCAAGATCGTCGAATAGGGTAAAAAACATTAGAAGATCGACGATGTAAAGAGTTCGCACATATTCCTCGAGATTGATGATGAAGTGCACAACCACAATTACGATGATATGGGCGTCGTTGGATGTCGGAGTTGTTGCTAGAGATGCTGCTATCGAATACACAGTATTGTAGGAACATCCCTTGATCTGCTGCTCCCATTTTTTTAGATTTTTGTTATTGTTAGCTTAATTAAGGAAGAAAGCATATGAAGTTTGTTTGTTTTATATAGCTGGTAGGGGGAGTTGGAGGTTGGGAGATTTTATAGGTGTATAATGATCGAAACACGCCATTTCTTTATTTTCCTCTTTTTTCTTGCTTTACTTTTTTACTTTTTTGGTTATTGGTTTTACAGAGATTAAGTCAAAAGAGAGGATAAATTCTCTTCACATGTAA
Source organism: Beta vulgaris subsp. vulgaris (assembly GCF_026745355.1). NCBI lineage: Eukaryota > Viridiplantae > Streptophyta > Magnoliopsida > Caryophyllales > Amaranthaceae > Beta > Beta vulgaris. The sequence continues at coordinate 53,957,236 of NC_079209.1, forward strand.
ATTGCTGGTGTTTATTTTTATTGTAAAAACTAAAAAGCATGATTAATTTTAAATAGTAATATAATATTATATATAAGTATACAACATTTTCTTTGTTTTTTAATAGATACTAGACATCATTATGTCTTTGAGAGATCTTTTATTTTGACTAATTTCCTCTCACAAAAAGGAAATGAAAACAACAAAAGGAAACAGAGGGAGTACATTGATATTAAATGGAAACATTTGTTGACACACATATTTGACTATCAATCAATATTTTGAATTATATGTTATTGAAAATTCTTTTAAAAATATATTTGTAAATACACATTGAGATTAACCCGTCAACAATTAGAATTATAACATTATTTATCACTATAAATTAGTAATTAAATATGGTTGAAAATGATATCCAAAGAATGTAATAAGTCACTGTGATATACTATCTCCGTTCTTTTTCTATTGCAATAATAGAATTTTTATACTTGTCAATGCATCAGCACAACTTTAACAATTAATGTCTTTAATTATTATTTTTTAAAAAATATACCAATTAGATATTTTGAAAATATAATTAAATCAAGGCGAATCTAACAAAATTCTATATGACTATATTAATCCTATCCGCCTAACGTAAAGATTACAAGAGATAGTGACATGGTGGTGAGTGAATAGTGTAAAAATTTCATTGTTACAATAAAAAAGAACAGATAAGTATTTGTTAAGAAATAGAGGAAGTAACTTATATCATATGACTTTCTACAAAGGAAAAAAGAAAAATAATGATGATATCGAATGAGCTATTTGTCAATCTCAAGATCCGTCTCAAGATAGATAATATATTGATATTACTTAATACCACGTTATGTTCAACTTAATTTTTGAGAATGATAGATGCAGGAAACTATATGTTGCACATCAGTACACAAGATGTATGCAAGAAACTATACATGCAAAATAGAGGTAGGGGTGTCAATCTGGATCACCGGGTGGGTTTAATTAAACTGCTGCGAGTTGGATCGAATGTGTTTGAGTCGGATTATATTAGATCAGACCTTTTTTCGTATTGAGTGTGAATTGGTGGGGTCACTTAGGTTGGATCCAACCCGGCCAACATATACTTGGGTGTTGGTTAGCTATGGATCAAATTATTTCAGCTCTCCTCTGATCGGCTTTGGGTTGACTTAGGTAGGGTTCTAAATGGGTTTTTGAGGATCAAATTAGATTTGGGTGGAATTGATCGTGTTCGGATGGACTTGGATCGACTCAAGTAAGATCCTAGTGGACTTGAATCTGCTCAAGTTGGATCCGTGTGGACTTGGGTCGACTTTTATCAGATTAGGGTGGAGTTGGATCGAGCCATTATATGTTTGAGTTGGTTCGTATGGAGCAATCATCAATATTCACTTCTAATATTATATTTTATTTAAAACATCAATTTTCTAATTTAGGGTACTATTTTAGTGAATTCCTGTTTTTGTTAAAGAATAACCTAATTTAGATTAGTGCAACTTAAAGAATTTGTTTACAATAGTTTGATTTGTGTGGACTAGTCTTTTGAATAAGTCAATAAAATCAACCAATATTAGCTATAATCATATTATTAAATAGATCTAGAGATTTTATTAATAACAAAATTTTAATATCTTATAAGAGCATGAACTATAGTTAAGAGCAAAACATACTCGATTGATAATGGGTCGGGTTAATAATAAGACGAATTATGGTTGGTTGGGTCCAAATGGATGTTTCATGTATGTCTGTGTTCATGTTGTTTTGAGTATGATGCTATTGAGCCACACATATTAGGAAAGATTTATTCTTTCATATATTGTCTTGTAGGCAGAATATTTAGTTTCTAAACTTGATGTATTATATATGACCAAAGGATGAATGAAATGAGGCAAGACAAATTAAACCTAAGAAATCTTGTCAGATGCATACTAGGTTCAAATTTTGATTCTCGTATCTAACTGTGTTCATATTAGGTTTGGATCGATAATGGATACAGGTGGATTCTAATGTGATCGGGTATTCTTGGTTCGTGTTGATTTTGAATCGGAATGAATCGATACAGAAACCTAATTATGTCGAATCGAAACAGATCAAAAGTGGGTCGGATATGTTTTTTCCACCCCTACATAGAGGTTATTGCTTATTTTTATTTTTTTTTGGAGGGGAGGTTATTGATTACCGAAGATTTGTTGAATGATAAGATGCAAGGTGAAAACTACGATAGGATAAAAAAAGAATCATGGACTATACTATATATTTAATATTAATGAAGCTGCCAAAAGAAAAAGTTGGCCTAAAGAAAAAGGCAATTCATACTTCCACAAACAACTTCACCTATGTCGACATTGTACACGCATGAGACACACTATCGTTTTATAGCAGAAGACTATTTTTTGAGACTTACGTACACTCGAATAAGGTTAAAGTAAGCTGTGAGTAGCCCAACGGTCCCCTCCCCACCCCCCAAATGTAAAGAAGAAGTCCAACCTTAATAAGGCTGGCCCATCCATCCATTTGTCACATGGAGGCTGCAGCTTGTTGCCACTTGCCTTTGTCTTTCCTTCTGCCCAAATTAGTATCAACTATTCAACACAAGGAAGATTAAATATATTTCAAATATCTCTAGTCCACTGTCCACACCTACTTTTGCAACTCACTTTAAGCTTAGGAACCTTGTATCATTTGAATTTGGACCTTCTTTTGTCCTTCGAGTCTTTCTCTTACTAGTTACCCCTCCGTCCTATAATATAGTGCTTGTTTCTTTTTTACACGGTCTTCAAGACGTAACTTTGACCTTTAATATCTTCAATTTCGTATTAATAAAAAATATAAAAAGTTGATTTTATGAAACTACACATTGAGACGAATCTAACAAGATCCCACATGAATATGTTTTTTTATATATACAAATGAAAATATTCGGTCAAAGATTTTAAAGTTTAACCCATCAAAAATGAAATAGGCACTGTATTATGGGACGGAGGGAGTAGTAGTTACTATCACTCTATCAGTTGAACATCATTATAATTGATCTTTGAACTTGTATGAATGGAGCAAATGATGTCTCTTTGAAAAACAATAATATAAGATGAGGAAATTTGATCTAATAATACAATCTTTTGTCAGTTTGCTAAATTTAATATTATCTATTGCTTATATTTTTTTAATAATTTTAATTTTGGGGTAGCTTTTCAAAACAATTCAAGTTTTTACTTCTATTTTTCTTGCCATCATCAATTTATTGTATACAAGAAAAATAAGAATTTGAATTATTGTGAGAAGTTATCCCCAAAAGTTGAGATTATTCTAAAATAATAAAAAAAATAAGGTTAAAATTTAACAAATTAGCCAAAGGTTGGATTACTCAAAATCAATTTTCCTATAAGATGCCGCTCTGCATTTTGATATATTTATGAGCAAAATCAGTCATGTTTAGTAAATGTTTCCCCCATACATGTGGTGAAAAACATAAGTCTTTCCAGCTATTTTAGGGTAGACTCGCAAGGTACAAATCAAATTATAAAAGTTAATAAAGGCAATGTAAAGGTTCTCAAACAATATATAGTCATCCCAAGACATCAATGAGGCCTCGTGAAGGTATTCGGTAAAAAAAAATCCGGATTAGTCCTTTAATTGTCGATTTCGTATGCCATAATATGCGATTTTGGGACCTATCTGAAACCCTAAAAGAACAATATGGAATCCATCGTGGAGTCATAGAACCATTTGAAAGCATATCCAAAACCAACAATGAAGATATGGTGGAAAACTGATACATTTAGGCTCCCTTTGGTGAGGCGTAAAACAATTTCCGGGAAAACTTTTTTCTCTATTTTCAATTTTACATTGTTTGGTGTGCAAAGGAGTGTAAAATCATTTTTCATAGGAGTAAAATTGTTCTCCTAATGATCGAAAACCGTTTTCCCTTCAAAACGGATGGAAAACCATTTCCTTCCTTTTTCTTATCTCTCTTATACACTCCTCTCACTACCTCCTTACTTTCCCTTTCATTTTCCTTTATTTTCATCATTTTCTTACATGGAACCGAACAACGGAAAACTAAAATTTTAGAATTGTGTTTTTCATTGTAAATTGTTTTCCATGAAAATCATTTTACAAAAAAAAAATTTCACCCAACCAAATGGAACCTTAAAGTACTTTCAGGACATTTTGAGAAAGATATAAAACAAAATACATAAGGTAATTCAAGTCAATCCCAACCACCTAACAATTATGACGACATCCCGACGTCCTCTGAAAGGCCTTTCACAAAAAAAAAGTTGCCAAGTATTAAGAAGTCCTGAAATATTCGATTTGAGAACTTTAGTGTATAAACTTGAGTTTATGAGATCAAATTTCTTAAGATGCATTTCCTATTTTAAGAGATAGCGCCACGTGGTGTAGTTCCTTACTTAAAAACGTTTTTATATATTTGTATAGATGCTCCGAAAGCAAACAATGTGTCAATACATGAACAAGGGCCTCTAGCCCATAAGGCCATAACTATAATTCCAAGAATCTCAGAAACATGGGCTAAAACTAAAATTGTCCTAATATTGTTTTTTTACAAGAATATGAATATTCAAAATTTCAATATTCAAATTGGGTCAGGAAAAAACTAAAATTAGTAAATTTTGAAAGGTATTGATATTTGTTTTTGGGATTTTCCTACGACCTGAAAAGAAAATTTAATAGGATGTATCCTACAGTCATAAGGAGACCATTTGAAATCATACCCCTCGATTAAGAATGGACATATGGTGAGACATGGACCATGTTGCAACCACTTTGGGGTAGACCAGAATTATATTAAACAAGTTCTATATGATAATATGGGCCAGTTTTAAGGGTATCCAACGCAATTTAGAGGTGCTCCCTAGTGCACAATGCTTATCGTGCACCATGTTTTTTGAATTTAAATCGTATGTTTTATATAAATATTCTTGTCATTACAACCTATAATCTCTAAAACATGATGACGAACGAAAAAGAACATGAATGCATCTACCTCCCGGTACACACAAAAAGAACATGACTCAATATATAAAAAATGTAATGATGTTTAACAAGATAATAATTAATAAGTACATTCCAAAATACTCCCCGTTTCGTAAAGATCTTCCCACTTACTGTTCCTACAGATACCAAGGAAAATCAAGTTGTGTGGGGCATGGTGTGAGTAAAGTAGGAGAGAGAAAGGGGTTAAGATAAATAAACAAATAAAAAGGGGTTAAAGTAGGAGAGAGAAAAGGAATAAAATTGAATTAATAATGTAATGGTGGACCATATGATAGTGACATGAGAGGCTAAATAGGGAAATTTGTTTTGCCAAATAAGGAATAAAGCAAAAGAGGGAAGATCTTTTGGAAACACCCTTAAACGGAAAGAGGGAAGATCTTTAGGAAACGGATGTAGTACTAAATAGGTATGTTTTTGATTTAAAAGGTTGATATAATAAGAACATGTTAGTTTAATTAAAACATGACCTTAGTATGTAATTTCAAATTAATAGACGATTTTTTTAAAAAAATTGAATCTAAAAAGTATGTTATTTTATTTTGAATTGTAGGTTCTTTTAGTATATATGTTCTTTTCATTATAATTCATATTTTTTGATGAATGAAGACTAAACATGTTCTTTGATTTTGAACTGCATGTTCTTTTTAATTATAAATTTTGCTCAATAAAGTTCATATTATTTTAAGTAAACAATATGTTTTCAGTTGCACAAACACTCCGACATTGTACACCTTAGTGCATAAATCACGCTTTTGGTTTCAAGTACTAATAACCATCCCAAACTAGTCAAAATTATAATACTTCCTCCGTTTTTACTTAGATGTTACACTTTTGAAAAGTTTCGTTACCTAGGCAAAATTTTAATGAGGGATTAAGAGAAAGTAAGGGTGCGGATTAAAGGGAGGGGGGGAACACTAGTGAGCCACCACCACCAGTGGGCCCACACCAGTGCGCCACCACCGCGACCACCAACGCCAAATCGACCACTGACACCCTCTCCCTCCCCTTCCCCTGCTGAACGCGCAACCCCCCTCCCCTTCTCCTTCCCTTGCCGTGGCGCGACTAGGTTTTGGGCAGGTGGGGTGGGATTTTCGGCGGTAGGGGTGGTGTTTTCGAGGCTAGAGTGGGGTTGAGTAAAGGGAGAGGGGGAACACCAGTGAGCCACCACCACCAGTGGGCCCACACCAGTGCGCCACCACCGCGACCACCGACGCCAAATCGACCACTGACACCCTCTCCCTCCCCTTCCCCTGCTGAACGCGCAACCCCCCTCCCATTCTCCTTCCCTTGCCGTGGCGCGACTGGGTTTTGGGCAGGTGGGGTGGGATTTTCGGCAGTAGGGGTGGTGTTTTCGAGGCTGGAGTGGGGTTTTCGGCCCGTGGGATTAGGTTTTTGGCCATGGTATTAGGTTTTTGGCGGGTGGGGTGGGTTTTTGGCGAGTGGGGTTTCCGGCGGATGGGGTGGGTTTCGGCGGGTGGGGTGGTGTTTTGACAGGTTGGGTGAGGTGCAGTGGTGGGGAGGGGGGCTGCTGTAGTGTGGGGAGGGGGTTGGACTGCTAGGGTGGATGGAAGAGCGATGGTAGTTAATTGTTAATTTAGGTAAAATTTGGTTAAATTAAATAGGTTTAATTTTGATTAATTGTTATAAGGGTAAGTTGGTCATTTTACAGGGCAAAACTCATTAATATAGAAAAGAAAAAAAGAGTGTAACATCTATTTTGAAACATGCTGTTTTAGAAAAGTGTAACATCTTAATAAAAACGAATGAAGTACTGCTTGTGGTCACAAGTCACTACTATTACCAAGCAATGTGTCAAATACATGAAGATGAAGTAGGATAAAGAGCAGGCCCAAAGATTAGAGATGACAAGGGTCTAGTCCATAACTATGTACTAATTCCAATAATCCAAAGTCCAAACATGGGCTACCATTAAAATGATCCTAATATGGTTTCTTTTCTTTTAACAAGAATATGAATATTCGATATCCGACTTGGGCTTCAAGGTAATATACCCCAAGTTTCAACAAAGGCCTACATTGCAAGTAAAAGTAATTCCATAATTCAACCATCTTCATCTGGAGGATAAACCATTACAAACCATGCATAGACATAACTAGAGCACGTACAAGTACGTACTGGAATGCTGAAGCTCGTACCTACGTACAACTTAACAACATCAGAGTATCTATCAACATATATATAAACAAACAGTACTAAAATAAATGGCATTAGAATTTAGAGCCCTAGACTAGTAATAGTAAGTAGGTGGGTTTTAGAATTTAAAGTTTTAAACCCAATCCTTTACAGAAACTTTGTTGGGGATAAAATCGTTGTCGAAAAAGCGAGGCTGAAATAGGACACTCTTGCCATGCTGTTCAAGCCAGTCCAATGCTTTCAACCAGTCTTCCTTCCTACGCAGATGGGGATTCACCCTGAGCATACGAATAACCTTGCCAAAGTCATAAGCAGAAGATCCACTACGACATGCATCATCATCATCAGCAGCAGCAGCATCAGCAGTATGGAGACTGAGACTATTATTGAGCTGAGAAGGCCTGAGGCCGAGCCACTTGATGTCCAAATAGTCAAGCAAAAACGATGCATCATCAGAGTATATGTCTAGATCCCAGCCATAGCAACTGGATACAGCATCGGGAGGAGTGTCGAGGAACGTCAAGAGATCGAGGTGGTGGGGGTCCAAGTCAGTGACATCGACAAAGGAAAGACGGTCATCATTAGGGTAGAACGTCTTGATTGCTCTCAGACAGTGGCGTATCCATGAATTACGGGATGGGGGTACGGATGAGAAAAATTCAAATAAAACAAAATACAATACTTGAGTTAAGTTACGACTAAAAATTCAAATCAAAATACAATGCCAATATTAATTAATGATCCAAATTACAACTAATTTAAAACGATAAAAATACATAAGTTTCCTAAGTTAATTATCACGCGTTGCTAAGCACTACTAACAAATTCGGTTATTAACATTCTTACTAATAATTCGCTACTAACAAATGAAACCAGCTAGAGAGAAATTAAGAACATAATATGTGCAATGGGGTTTTCTAACCAGTTTCCCAAAGAGAGAGAAAATGAAGAGCTACCTCTTAATTTCATAATTCACAATTGCACAACATATTAATTCTGAATTCATATCAAAATGAGAAATCTATCATTTATAAATTATCAGAAATTATAAAAAAAATTAAAAAACAGAAAGTGGGGCTTACACTGTGGCGTTCAACTGTTCAAGATTGAGTTCTGCTTTTTAGTTCTTACTGGCTACTGCCGTTCGACGGTTCGAGTGTGGCCGGCGGTGGCGGGTGGCGTCTCGTGGGCTCGTGGCGACAACAACCGACAATGTCTACAACTCGGCTCCGGCACCGGCTGCAAAAAGGCGACAACAACCGACAACGTCTACAAGTCGGCTCACGAAAATGAAAAAGAAAGAAAGAAAAAATCCGGCAGCCCTAATACTGCTCCGGCAGGCGAAAAAAAAGAAAGAGAGAGAAAAGAAAAAAGAGCGTGCTTTTAGACTGACCAGAGGAGAGAGAAAGAAGGAGTAGCATTAGGGAGAATAGGGACGCGTGCGGCATGAGTGAGAGAGATTAATGAGCGTGCTTTTGTCAGTTTTGAGCCCGTTTTTTTTTTTTTTTCTTTTATTTCCTTCACATTTTTTTTTAAAATGGGGGTACAGCTGTACCCATTGTACCCCCAGTAGATCCGCCCCTGCTCTCAGAGCAAAATACGACAATTCGTCCCAACTCACACGAACAATAAGGTACTTGGAGTTAGCCAAATTAGACTGCAAAAACTCCCAAATCCGATCATTGGGAGCCAAAAGCACCACAGATGCAGAGGTGCGGACAGAGTGGGCTAACTGAACCTTCAGCACGGGAAGAAATGACCCTTTCTGGCTGTACAACTCGAGATCACCAACAATGCCAAGGTCTTTGTAAGAATAGTGCCTTAGCTTGAAGGTGTTTGGTAGAATCCGTGAAGAAGGAATGACATAAGGCTGACTTTGAATGCACATATCTCTCAAACTATAAATGGTTTTGATGTGATTCAAATTGGAGGTGATAGCTTGTTCCAAGAGCTTTCCAACGATAGGTCATATGCCCAATTCCGCTGAGAAACGAGAAAGTAATGATCGTTTTACGAAGAGCTGAAGAGAGCTGACCGCGACTCGCGGTTTTGTGGATAGATTGCGACGAGTGTTTTCATCAATTGTTATCAGACGGATTAAATTTCCGATTTACCCTTAGGTCGTTTATGCGACTAAGATAGACTATCTATAACATCTGTAACTCTGTATTCCTTAGGTCAGCATCATCATCAATAAAATATTCTCTCTCTGCCGTGGACGTAGCCAAATTGGTGAACCACGTAATTCTGTTGTCTGTTTTTATTGCTTTTGAATTCATTATTTGTTTCTCTCTCACATCCGTTATAACAGTCTTCAAACTCAACAACATAAGGGAGTTAGAGTTGTAAATCCTTGGTTTTAGGTCTCGTTTCCGTCGATATTTCATAGGCATTATTCATCCTGTATTTCTTGTTCTTGCTATTCCTTCTCTTCTTCTCCTCTTCCTCTTCCTCTTCCTCGGCTTTGGCTTCCTCCTCCTCTCGCACTTGCCTACACTTAGCCTGCCAGCATCCCTCCTCCAGAGCCACATCTTCCAATTCTTTATCACGAGGAAACAGCAAAATGGCAAGAGTGTGGTCGTGACATGTAGGATAATAAGATTCTAATGTCCTGTTGTCGTCCGTCAAGAAGAGTCCTAGATATGATAACATCTGTATTCGGTCAGGACCATCTACTGCCAACCCCTTATCACTTAATTTCTTGCACACCTTAGACTTGACATCGGATATGGTATCAGAATATTTGAAACCCTTCAATGTGAACTTCTCATCAGGGCCAACGCCAGCAATTGCGAATAGTTCTACCTGCACTTATATAACCCACATGTATGATGCATCCCACAATCAATCATAACTTGATAACCAAAAACAGCATCATCTGAAAATTAATATTAATCAATCATCAATGAGATCAGTTGATATTTTGATTTTTAATCTTAATTTTATCTCGAGACAACAATTATTTCAACTAAGTAAATTACAAGGACTAAAAAATTAACTAATCGTCTAAAGTTCATCGTATAAGTTTTCGACAAAGACAGAAAAACTTACCTCAATTGTGATGTCCATCACCTTAATTACAATTTCCTTCTAACAAACAAACAATTGTTAATAACCAGAAGGGGGCAGAAGATAAATCGAGAAAATTATATCTGAATGAACTTCAAAGTTAGGGTTTCTATGAAATGAAGTATGAGTTAAGTATACAGGAGGGTACTGAACTTTAAAGTTCAAAGACTGAACTTTCAAAAGTTCCAGTTAAGATACTCAAAATGGATGTCTGTTAACTTAAGGTACTGAACTTTGGTTTGTACCGTTAACATCCCCAAAAATAAAAGAAAAATATGACATGGCATTAATTAAAAAGAAAAAGCTGACATGACATTAATTATAAAAATTCCAAACTCTTTTCTCTCTCCTCTGATTCATCACCTTCTTTTCTCTCTCCTCTTATTCCTCAACCTCTTCTTACTTTTTACTTTTTACTTTTTACTACTCAAACTTTAGTTTAACCTTAATTCCCACCATCAATCTCATCACCTCCTACATTAATCATATAATTTGTTGTTCGTACTCTCACCCTCATCCTAATGACCCATCAAAAATAAATAAAATAATATTAGTTTTTCTACTGGGTTTTAAAATAGAGATACAATGCCAAAAAAATTGAATAATCATATTCAGTACAATTTCCACAAACTATCTCGACTTTTTTCTCTTCCTCTGTTTTTCCACTTCATCACTTTCTCTTTCACATGATTTGGTAATTATATTAACCAAATCTTCTTCACATAAAGCAAACCCTCTCCAAAACCCTGAATTTTTTAAGAAAAGCAAACTCATTTTCTCTCTCCTCCACTTTCTTCTTTTATGGAGCTTCTTCAATTTGTGTTCTATCACTTTCTGTTTAGCAATAGATTTACTGGAAATATCCCAGAAGAGTATGGAAAGATTAAGTCTTTGTGGAAGTTGAATTTGAGTTCTAATGCCCTTTCTGGGTCAATCCCAGAATTTATTGGGCAATTGGAAAATCTGAGGTTTTTGGATTTGTGTAAAAATGGGTTTTCAGGGGAAATTCCACCCACATTGTTTGATAGTTGTGGCAAAATGAAGTTCATTTCTCTATCAAGCAACAATCTTAATGGTTCAATTCCTGATTCTGTGATCAATTGCACAAATCTTATTGGTTTTGATGCTTCCTACAATGTGGTTGGTGGTAATATTTCTTCTCAAATTTGTGAGTTGCCCAATTTGGCTTTCTTGTTACTAAGGAGCAATGTGCTTGCTGGTAGTGTTGAAGGGAAGCTAGCAGGTTGTAATAGTTTAGAGTTTTTGGATCTTAGTAGCAATGTGTTTAATGGAGAGGCGTCGTTTGATCGCTTTGGGTTGGTAAATATGACTTATTTCAATGTTTCTCATAATGAGTTTCGCGGGAGGATTCCAGAGAGTATAACATGTAATATGAACTTATACATTGCTCATCCTATATTTTTGTGGCTGTAATCCTCATTAATTAAGATATTGCCATTTTCATGTAGTTTGATGATTGATAGAGGTATTATGTAGCTTGCCACAACCGCAAATATATCAAAATTTCATCATTATTCAACCATTTGGTGCTCTTAATTCATGTTTCAACAAAGGTAACAGTGTAACGACTAGCGAAAATTGGAGGATTTTTCTCTATATTCACAACAATTAGAGGAGAGAGAAAAGAGGGTGAAAAATCAGAGGGCCAAGATGATAGAATTAGAGGAGAGAGAAAAGAGGGTGAAAAATCAGAGGAGAGAGAAAAGAGTTTGGAATTTTTATAATTAATGTTATGTGCCATGTCACATTTTTCTTTTTAATTAATGCCACGTCATATTTTTCTTTTATTTTTGGGGATGTTAACGGTACAAACCAAAGTTCAGTACCTTAAATTAACAGACATCCATTTTGAGTACCTTAACTGGAACTTTTGAAAGTTCAGTACCGTAACTGAAACTTTTATCAAAGTTCAGTACCCTCCTGTATACTTAACTCAATGAAGTATATACACAAAAATTCAAAATTATGAGAAAATTTGTTTGAAGAAGAGGATAAGTTTGAAAACTGGTGTGTGATTGTAGGTTGTGAATAGAGACCGAAGGTGAAACCGTGAAACTCTGGGGGTTTTTCATTATTACATTGGGCTTTTAATTGTTTTATGGGTCGGGACTAGCAAACTAAAAGGCTTTTTTAATTATATTGTTGGACTATTATACTTCCTTCGTAATATATATCTAGATATTAGATGGTACCCTTTTCAAATTACACTTCTCTCAACTTTCTTTTCTTTCTTTTTTTGGGAATGGAGAGAGAGATAAAGAAAAAAAGATTGGGGAGTCCCATGTGATTCGAGAGGGATAGGGATAAATTATTGCACGAAAAATATAGTGTAATATTTAATTTGTTACACCAATTTTTTTTATAAGTGTAACATATATTTTGTTATAGAGGAATTTTGCTAAATTAGTTATAGCTTTTACATTTGAACTCTACCGTAATACAACAACTTGGATTTTTTTTTTTTTTGGAGATACAACAACTTGGATTTAATGATTAAATTTTGGTGAATTCTTTTTTTTTTTATTGCTTCTTTAATTTGTAATAGTCGTCCTCACGCTTTAACTTTGTTATATATATACACACATAAAAGTTGGCAAAACGGAAAAAAAAAAAATTGTGCACAACTAGAAAATCGAAACCAGATATAAAACTAAGGATCCATTTTAGACCTTGGGTCTACTAGACCTAATGGATCTGGATATTGATTTGAATATTTTAGACCCTATGGATCGGGGATGATTCCAGACTTCCAGGCGTTCCAGCTATATAATAAAAAATGGGTCTGGTTTGGGTCTGACCGTACCCAACCCAAATCCGATCCAATGTCATATATAGTCGTGTCTGAGGAGGTGTTTGTGAATTTAAACATATTAGCTACCTAATATGTGTAAATATATCGTTGGAAATATTTTTTCAAAAGCTACGTGGATATGGAGAGAAATTTTGGTTTTTTGAGGTTTATTTCTGGAAAATTGGGCTCTAAAGGGTTTTTAGGTAGCCTGATCGTCGACTCATCGAACACATTAACCTTCATCCGAGATCAAATTGATTGAAACAAGCAGGAATTTTATCATTAGGGGAAGACACCTTTTAATTGTCTAAAGTATGTCATGATGCTTATAGATGCTAACTTCACTTCATTTGATGATAATACTCGAGTGAAATGTCCATGATCATCAACTCTCATTCTACAATTATTTGATTCATACGACTTTGCTTTGAAAACTTCCATATAGTCATAAAACTACCTGAAAATTTAAGAAAATCTCAAACGAATCGTAATAGAGAACAAAATTATGGATAATTTATGAAAATAATGCCTAAAATGCAACCATATCACCATATGGACGAAAATACTCTAAAAATGCACCTAAATATGCCTAAAATCCCTACGTAAAAAGGACTCATCAACAAGACATATGGTAGTGGTGGGAGACTGTAACACCCGAATAATTCTCTTCTCCTAAAACATTTAATTTTCGGAAAAAATAGAGAATTACTGAAGCATTACTGCCATGTTTGATAACGTTACGACTTATCCAAAGTGTACTTGCAACGAAAATTAATATAAAACAAACTAACTGATTAACTTGGTTGACCTTGAACAATTTAAAACACCATTACAACTTGAAACCACAAAGGCCCTTAACAACCATAATACTCCAGAACCAAACTAATTCAAAAATAATATTTAAACCAAACAATATTATTTCAGAAGACATTAATAATTGAGGGTATTTATAGGCTAATATTTCTGAGAAAAGATAAAGAAAGTCTAAAAAATAATTAGGTATGACTAACAATAATGGGCTTAGAAAAGAAATTAGGAAATAGCACTGGGTCTTTGTAAAAAGGTAACCCAACTGTAATTGGGCTATTATACTTTGATGTTTAGGCTAAGATTATTTAATTAAAACACAACTTCTTCTTTCAAACCCATTTTATTTAATAAAAATATTAAAATACACACACCATTTTACTTCATTCATATATATACAAGATTTTCCTATGAGATAATGGATGTATGCACATTAATTTGGTCGACAATAACACCAGAAAGACTTTATCTCAAGTTTTACTTCGCACAAAATGGAGATATACGCTTACTTAGTCCCTTAGCTAGGCAAAGTTATATTCGTACAAATGTTGTCTCGTTCTACCACAAATCCCCCACTTATATTACTTATAATCCCTAAACTCCCAATCCCTCATATCAAACGCTCCTAAAGTCCTTAAAATTTCCTTGCTCAACCCCAACTCTCTATCTTTCTCCATCCATCATTTTAGTCCCTCACAATCTCAACCATGTTAACACTAGTAATGTCCACCGTCCACCACCACTATATTACCCAAATACATGGAATTTTTTCCTTGAATAATGCCGAAAAGGGGATTAATTCCCAAAATGTGCCCCAAAAAAATTTATTTCCCTGCGTACCGTCCACGTAGGACGGCACGCGAAACATAGCTTTTTTTTTTGTTTTAGCGGAGGTAAACCGCTACTCCGAGTAGCGGTTTCCTTCAAACAAAACCGCTAGTCGGAGTAGCGGTTCATTCACAAAAACCACTACTCCGAGTAGCGGTTTTGGTGAGTAAACCGCTACTCAGAGGAGCGGTTTTGTTTCCCGGTTCCAAGAGACAAGTAAACCGCTACTCGGAGTAGCGGTTTTGTTGCCATAACCGCTACTCGGAGTAGCGGTTTTGTTGCCATAACACCACTAGCTGCATTGTTTCCACATAACTGGCCAAGTGCCAGAAACACCAAGAAATCCAGCAATCCCAAACATGTATCCAACCTGCAATTCCAGCAATTCCAAACAGTTATCCAACCTCCAATTTTAACATTATCCAACCTCCAATTCCAGCACCAAATTCCATTCAACAACACCAACTTCATCCACACATTGATCACCAATCACCAAGTTCATCCACATTCAAATTTATGTAAAAAAATTTTAGTTACAAGTTAGATTGAGAAAATATGTCAATCACAAACAAAGTTTAAAATGCAACATAATGTTAACTAACTACATAAACAATAAATGAAACTGCTAAAACCCTCTCTTCTTCTTTTGTGAAAGTGTAGATGAGCTAGGTGTGGTCCCATGAGACTCTGCAATGGTACCAAGAGAAGGGGGAGTAGTGTCAGAACGTCGTCGATAGGCCCTCTGACTGAATGGAGGTGAAAGCAAAGCTGTCGTGGTAGATAGATGGGCAGCAGACGTAGAAGATGTAGAAGTCGATGTATATCCAGCAGAAGTAGGCACGCCCTGTACGATGTGGCCATGTCCAGCTTGGCCAACAACATCAACACACAGTCCCCTCATAGTCTGCAATGTCTGTGCATACAACTGACGCACCATATCTGGAGGCAATGACTCAGAAGCCTCTAGTACAGTACCGCACCTATGAGCAATATCAGATAAAGTATGTGCCTGAATAGAAAGAAAAATACATATTATATAGTCCTATAAATAAATAAAAGTGCAACTAAAAATCATTGGACTTACCAGTACTATATCTGCAGACGCAGGCTGATAATGTGTAGAAGGTGGTCGCCTCGATGGATTCGTCAGGCGTAACCTCGTGATGCGACGAAACCATATCATATACTCCTCAATGGCATGAGTACGACCACTAAAAGGAGTGTCCTGAACTATGTGTCCCTCGCGCTCATCCCAATGTGCAATGTAAGGTCGATGTCTGAGCGGATAGTTCTTGTTTTTCGACCTCCGATATATGGCATGAAGGGTTGTGCTCGTATCACAAGGTGCTGGAATCGTCGGCTCGAATCCAAACTGGCGCATAACTCGACCAGGGAAATGGAACTCTACAATGTCGAAACAGATAAGTGGGGCCACTGTGCGCCATACATGTCGATCAGCTCGACATATAGCGGGTAACAACGCCAGTCTCGCATCAGTATATGGCTGCCAAGTCATCTACAAAAAAAAGAATCTTACAAATATTAGGCAAAAGAAGAGTCTACCAATGTATATAATATAAGTTAGGCAAGTACGACCCTATGTACCTGCTCGTCCGTCTGATGGTCAAGTGCATCCCTGTAGTAAGGAAGCCCACCTGCAGTGTGGGACCTAGTGATGTGTACTCGAAGCCAACTGAAAAGAAATACACGTTATTGTCCATGAGAAAAATGAAACTAAATAATGTCAGAGCACTCAGTGACTCGTCATCCTCTAGTGCAATTGGCATATATTTTCCCGGCATCGGATATCTCATAAACAATTTCAGTTCCACATACATACGATCACATCCAACAACGTCATATACCCTATTCAGAATCTCTTGAAACATCATACCGGAATTGATGAACAAAAACTTTTTCCTTCCACCTCTATACACAATATCAACATCATTTTAGATAATTCACCATTCCAATAAAGGTATAGAGGATATTTAGGTTGTTCCATATTCTACATACAAAAAACATAATGTTTAAGTTATTCTTATTCTACACATTCAAACAATATGATTTATATGAACACTATTTTTCACCTATACTAGTAGTATTTACAACTTAAACACAACAATTCATGCAAAATCAACCATCACAAAATGCTCAAATCCATTTTTAACCAACCAACAACTAAATTATACTAATCAAACAACTAAAAAAATATGCTAATAACCTTCGAATTATACTAATCACCTTCCAATTATACTAACCTTCCAATTCATACAAAATCAACCATCACAATATGCTAAATTTTTAACCATCAACAACTAAATTATACTAATCAAACTAAACAATTTCCATCTAACAGTTACAAACCTAAAATACATAACAAATATAGCATGCTAAGCAAATTAAATTAAAAAAAAAACAAAAAAAAAACTCACAAAAATCAGGCTAGGGCTAGGCTGTCGGTGGTGGTGCGCCGGTGAGGTACGTCCGTGAGCGACAGTGACGGAATCCGGTGGTGATGGCTGAGCTCCGGTGGCCGTGTGCGGTGAGGTGTGAGTGTGGGTCGCTGCTGCCGTCGGAAGAGAGAGAGGGAGAAGTGAGTTTGAGAGAAATTTTTTTTCGAACGTTAGAAATTGGGAAATTGGGGACTTAGGTCTGATTTTGGGGATTTTACTAAATCGCTACTTGGAGTAGCGATTTTCTTTAATGAACCGCTACTCCGAGTAGCGGTTTATAGGGGCAGGTCCAAAGCCTTGTAAATCGCTACTCAGAGTAGCGGTCAATTCTTATGAACCGCTACTCCAAGTAGCGGTTAATTTTAAAATACCCGCTACCTGGAGTAGCGGTTTTTATGCGTTAACCGCTACTCTGAGTAGCGGTTTTACTGAAGTTTTAAAAAAAAAAAAAATTCTCGCGTGTCGTCCTACGTGAACGGTACGCAGGGAAATAATTTTTTTTGGGACACATTTTGGGAATTAATCCCCTTTTTTGCTTTATTCAAGGAAAAGATTCCACATACATGTCATATCTGAAACCCTAAAAGAACATTATGGAATGCATAGTGGAGTGATAGAACCATTTGAAAGCATATCCAAAACCAACAACGGACATATGGTGGAAAATTGAGACATTTAAAGTACTTTTAGGACATTTTGAGAATGATATAAAACAAAATACATAAGGTAATTCAAGTCAATTCCAACGACCTGACAATTATGACGGTATTCTGACGTCCTCGGAAAGGCCTTTCACAAAAAAAAAGTTGCCAAGTATTAAGAAGTCCTAAAATATTTGATTTGAGTACTTTAGTGTATAAGCTTAAGTTCATGAGATCAAATATCACAAGATGCATTTCCTATTATAAGAAATAGCGTCACATGACCTACTTCCTTGCTTAGAAATGTCTTTTAATATATTTGCATAGATGCTCCCAAAACCAAACAATGTGTCAATATAAAGCCATAACTATAATTCCAAGAATCCCAGAAACATGGGCTAACAATAAAATTGTCATAATATTGTTTTTTTTACAAGAATATGAATATTCAAATTTCAATATTCAACTTGGGTTAGGAAAATTAGTCAATTTTGAATGGGATTAATATTTGTTTTTGGGATTTTTCTAGGATCCGAAAAGAAAACTTATCAGGATGCATTCTGCAGTCATAAAGAAACCATTTGAAATCAGACCTTTGATCAAGAATGGACATGTGGTGAGACATGGATGATATTGCAACTACTTCGAGGTACACCACAAAGATATTAAACAAGTTCTATATGATAATATGAGTCAGTTTTGAGGGTGTCCAGCGCAATTTAAAAGGTGCTCCCAAGTACATAATGCTTATCATGCACCATGTTTGTTGAATTTAAATTGTATGTTTTATATCAATCTTCTTGTCATTACAACCTATGAATCTTTAAAACATGATGATGTACAAAAAAGAACATGAATGTATCCACCTCCCGGTTAGAGATGGCAATATCCAGTGGATCATCCGACCATCCGCTTCACTCGGTTTATTAAGTGGGTAAAAACCCGATTGAAACGGATGATAGCCAGGTGACGGATAATCGGGTGATGGATGCGGGTCGGGTTCGGGTGATATTTTTTCATCCATCACCCGACCCATCACCCGTTTACCACCCGACCCGTCACCCGTTTAAAGTAAAAAATATATAATTTTTTTAATTTTTGGCTTTTTCATTTTTACAGATTTTTTTAATCTATAGCCCAAAAGTTACAAGATGATAATATAACTATATAAATGTTAATGATGTGGATTAAGGTTAGTTTGGAGACGATTTTACATAGTAAGTAGAATTATATAAATGGATTAGTGGTTCTTGTTAGCAATTTTTCTTTCTTCTCCTAATACTATTTGATTTCACCCGTTAATCACCCGATCCATCCGTTTAACTCGGTTACAAATGGATGGATGGAGTCGGGTGGAGATGGATGCTGGTGATGGATGGATCGGGTGGAGTGGGTGGATGCGGGTGACGCTCCGCCCGCCCCGAACCCGATCCATTTACATCTCTACTCCCGGTACACACAAAAAGAACATGACTCAATATAAAAAAATATAATGATGTTTAACAAGATAATAAGTACAATCCAAAATCAGTATGCTTATAATTTAAAAGTTTGATATAATAAGAACATGTTAGTTTAATTAGAGCATAACATTAGTATGTAATTACAAATTCATTAACGATATTTTTAAAAATATTGAATTTAAAAAGTATGTTATTTTATATTGAATTGTATATTCTTTTAATATATATGTTCCTTTCATTATAATCTATATTATTTGATGAATGAAGATTAAACATGTTCTTTGATTTTGAACTACATGTTCTTTTTACTTATAAATTTTGCTAAATAAAGGTCATGTTATTTAAGATAAACAACATATTTTCAGGTGCAAAAACATAACGACATTGTACACATTAATGCATAAACCACGCTTTGAGTTTCAAGTAGGGATGTCAATGGGTCGGGTCTACCTGGACCCAGACCCATACCCGTTTATTTTTCACAGACCCAGGCCCGCCCTAGATCCGCTGGGTCTAGATTTTTCAGACCCAGATCCAGATCCACTGGGTCTAGCTGGTCCATGGGTCCTTCTTAGTTTTAAGTTTTCATCACATTTTTGAATATATCTAATTAAAAATTTTCGCCCTAATATATAGGTTCTTGTATCCATGGTTAAAGCATTCTCTAAATAAAATTTTAAGAATTAACTCGTAAAATATTAAAATGTTACATCTTACAAAGTTATATGTCTTAGTGGAGTTACAACACTAACGAGTTCAAAAAATTACAACTCATAAAATTTTAGAGTTTAGGTAAAAAAAAAAATTCTAATATGTAAATGGATCCGCGAGGCGGTCTAGGTCTAGCACATGTGGACCTGGACACAGACTCGACCCATGTTCTTCGGGACCCGGACCCGACCCGGACCCATTGGGTCTAAAATTTCTGGATCCAGACCCTTATAAATGGGTCGGGTCCTAGCGGGTCTGGGTCGGGTCCAGGACCCATTGCCGTCCCTAGTTTCAAGTACTGATGACCGTCCCAAACTAGTCGAAACTATAAACTTCTTCCATTTCATATTACTTGTTACACTTCTCAATTCACGGATTCCTAGACAACATTTGGAGAAGAGAGAGGTAGATAGTAGGGGCCCATGTGAGAGGAGAGAGATAGAGAAAGTTTATTGTCCAAAAAGAAAGCGTAGCAACTAGCAAGTAATGTGAAATTTCCCAAAATGAAAAAGGTAGCGAGTATTATGAAACGGAGAAAGTACATGCTTGTGGTTACTAGTCACTACTATTCTATCATGTTTTTCATGCGATCAAAATGCTGTTGTGACCTTTGTTGGGACCTTCATTGTAGTAGGCTTGAGTACATTTTTTTTGCTGATTTATTTCATGGCAAGACATTGGAAGACATATGATTATAACTTATATTAGGTATAATCCATATGTAACTAAACAAATCATTTTGATGGTAGCTACATTTCTCATTCTATCCCAAATCATAACTCAATTTTCAAACTCACTATTCTCGTTATCATTGTGAAATTGCTCATTTTCTAATATATCCTAGTTATCATTGATAAATTTATCAAAAAATGCGGACCACCTCAACCACCACCTCCACCACCAGCTACACCACCACCTCACCTCAACCACCACCTCCTTCGTAGTATATTGAGAAGGTGAACACTTCAATTAATGGAAGTATGTTGTTGTTTACAGCTTCTAGCGTCATCTTATCTAGCTTTTCCTACAAGCAAGAACTTGTGATTTTTGTTTGGACCTTTATTTTAGTAGCCTTATGTACATTTTTTTACATTTTTTTTGGCTTTTTCAGTAGTTAGTCACGCTAAGGATATTAATCTATTATGTTTGTTAAGAAACCATACTTATTTTCTAAAAAAGTCAGTAAAACTCTTTTTTTTTTGTTTAACTTTAAAAATATGTTTTGTTTTAAAACTTCAATTTTGAAACTTAAGAATGGAGGGGTTTTCATAATAATTTTGTGAAATGCTGGAGCGGTGGAATGCGTTGGATAAAAAGATTGTTCAGAAGGGATGTTTCTTGGCATGGAATATATGGGCTGAGCGTAACAGGTTTGTGTTTGAAAATATTTCTCAACCGCTACCTATTATTAGCCAGCGGGTGAGTCGACAGGTCGACGACCACAACGAGTATACTACTCGGATCTATGGTCAGCCGGCTTGCGTGAGGCCTGTGAGCAGCAGCCATTGGTGCGCGCCTCCGGAGTGAGTTATCAAGCTCAATACCGATGCTCACATTGAAGGAAATGGGTGGGTTAGCGTGGCAACGGTGGCTCGAAATACGTGTGGGCAGGTGTTATTTGCGGCAGTGAGACGACAACGAGCCTACTGGCCTCCCGATATTGCAGAGTGCAAGGCTATTTTATTTGCGGTTCGAATGGCAAAAGCTCGTGGACTACCAAATGTGATGGTGGAATCGGATGCTCTTATGGTTATTTCAAGGCTTTCCAAGGCCGCTTTGTTTTATTCTGATTTAGATGCTATTATGGGAGATGTATTCTCTTTGAGTGTGTGCTTTAATGCTATTAGTTTTAATCATGTTAAAAGGGATGGGAATGCTGTTGCTCATCACCTTGCTAGAGTTGTGCCGTTTGGTTTGGAGCAGTGTTGGGAGAACCATTGTTCTAGGGATGTGGCTCCTTATATACTGATGGACACTTTGTCCCTTGATTAATGCACATCTCTTTCCCCTCAAAAAAAAAAAAAGAAAAAGAAGAGAGAAAGACATTTAACTATATTACGTACATCAACCACAAATTATTCAAGGTTCATAAACCCTCTAACATTCTAATATAGTGGGGCTTCTTAGAATGTGATTTTAACAAGTGGCTCGAAGTCAAAAGTTACAAATAAGCAGCAAATGTTTGAGAATTTTTCTAGGTCATGTTCAAAACAAGGAGAAAAATAGTAATATTTTGATAGGAGTTTCTTGGTATAAATGAAATCGTAAAAGTAGTAAATCCAGAAATTGCAAGTAAGAACAACGAATTATATACACCAATTTAATTGCAAAAAACTGAGATAATATAATTCTTTAAAAAAAAAAACTGATAATAGAAGACATATCTTTGTATATTATTATGGGGGGCTGGGGGCTATGGATGAACTGAGGTGAGAGAAGATAAAAGGGTTATTATATACTAAGTAATTTTTTGGAGGGAGAATTATATGTGAGAGGGAAAAAATAACGTAATGGAGGGAAGTAAAATTGGGTGTAGGTGGTGGTTGAGGTGGACCCAGACCCAGACCCGTTTATTTTTTCACAGATACAGACCCGCCCCAGATCCGTTGGGTCTAGATTTTTCAGACCCAGATCTAGCGGGTCCATGGGTCCTTACTGGGTCCTAAATGGGTCCTTCTTAGTTTTAAGTTTTCATCACATTTTTTAATATATGTAATTAAAATTTTTTGCCTAATATATATAGGTTCTTGTATCCATGGTTAAATCATTCTCTAAATAAAATTTTAAGAATTAACTCGTAAAATATTAAAATGTTACAACTTACAAAGTTAAATGTCTTAGTGAAGTTACAACCTAACGAGTTCAAAAAATCACAACTCATAGAATTTTAGAGTTTAGGTAAAAAAAATTCTAATATGTAAATAGATCCGCGGGGCGGGTCTGGGTCTAGCATATGTGGACCCGGACCCAGACCCATGTTCTTCGGGACCAAGAGTCGACCTGAACCCATTGGGTCTAAAATTTCTGGATCCAGACCCTTATAAATGGGTCGGGTCCTAGCGGGTCTGGGTCGGGTCTAGGACCCATTGCCATCCTTAGTTTCAAGTACTGATGACCATCCCAAACTAGTCAAAACTATAAACTTCTTCCGTTTCATATTACTTGTTACACTTCCCAATTTACGGACTTCTAGGAAATATTTTGAGAAGAGAGAGGTAGAGAGTAGGGGCCGATGTGAGAGGAGAGAGATAAAGAAAGCTTATTGCCCAAAAAGAAAGCGTAGCAACTAACAAGTAATACGAAACTTTCTACAATGAAAAATGTAGCGAGTATTATGAAACGGAGGAAGTACATGTTTGTGGTTACTAGTCACTACTATTCTCAAGCAATGTGTCAAATACATGAAGTAGGATAAAGAGCAGGCCCAAAGATTAGAAATGACAAGGGTCTAGTCCTGTACTAATTCCAATAATCCAAAGTCCAAACATGGGCTACGATTAAAATTATCCTAATATGGTTTTCTTGTCTTTTGACACGAATATGAATATTCGATATCCGACTTGGGCTTCAAGGTAATATACCCCAAGTTTCAACAAAGGCCTACATTGCAAGTAAAAGTAATTCCATAATTCATCTTCATCTTCCCACTTTTATGCGCCTCCACAACTCGGTTGCAACTCACTGAGTCACTCTATATCAACCGTAATTTACCATCAAAACCGAAAAAACTTCAACCCCCCGAAAAAAAAATCACAAAATCTTTGATGGGTGGAGGAAAGAAAAAACCAATTGATAAATCAAAGTTTCGAAGGCCTAAATCACAACAACAACAATCTCTCTTTGTTGAAGGTGGAATCTTGGCTGGTTATGATTCTCCTTGTTCTTCTAATTCTCGCCGAGGTTTTTCTCTTTAATCTCTTCTTTTTTTTCTTGTGAAAAATGATGGGGTTTTTTTTTTTTTTTGTATTTTTTTTGTTTGGAATTATTGAATGCTGAAATGCAGGAAAAAATGGTAACTTGAGATCTGGGAATTCTGGAAATGGGAATTCTAAAGGTGGTGTAAGGAAATCTTCTGCTGATTCTTTTCGTTATAACTACCCTTCTGTTGATTTCAAGGTATGATCATTTTACCAACACTTTATTTTTTTAAGATGGTATATTTATGTGATGTTGTAGTAATCTTTAATAGCTAAATACTTGAAAATCATGTGTTAAGTTTATAAATTTATTGATCCATGTAGATTTTGAAGCTGAATGTTATCATGAGTGTAATCCTGTATTTTGGACAATATAGTTTCTAGATTATGAATGTTGTTCATTTGAGACAACCGATTAAGGATGGAGGAGATGTCATATATGGACATATTTAGATTAATATAGTTATATGTTTGCTTGGATTGTGAGGGTAGTTGGACATACTTTTGATTGCTAAGCTAGAATATTTGCTAATATTATAGGATGTTGGGCAATCAGAGCAATGGACTAGGGAAAGGAATGATGATGGCAGTTTGATAGGGTTGCAGCCAGTTATCTTATTAGGCCCGAAGGATAGCAAGATTGTTGCTTTCGAGGACTCAGCACCATCGGCGTTGCCTTCTAAAGTGGAATATTGTTATGAATATAATTCTGATTTTGTATTGGGTGAGAGTTCTCACTGTGGATTGGGATTCTATGATGAACCAGAAACTACTCCTGGTGCTACAGAGTTGTCATCGGGAATCGTGGATGAAGAAGAAGAAGAAGAACCGTTGCATAGAGGATTGGGATTCTCTGGTCAGCCAGGAAGTGCAGCTACTGGATTGTTATTGTCGGAAACAGTTGACAAAGAGGGAGAAGAGCCAAGCAATGATTACTCATCTCATTTAATTGAAGAGGATGGTGATGATGATTTCTTTATGGATGAAGATGAAGATGAAGATGAGGATGTTTCTGCGTCACTTCATGAAGATTCAGGCAAGACCCCATCTAAAAAAAATTCTGCATTTGTGTCAATTGGAGGTGTGAGATTGTACACACAAGATATTTCTGATGATGATGAGGAGGAGGAGGAGGAGGAGGAGAATGAGGAGGATGACTCATTTGATGAGGGGTCCTCATCTGGTACATCTGAGAGTGAAGACTCCGAAGATAGCTCAGACTTTGATTCTGATATTGACGATGACATCATGGAGGATTACTTGGATGGAATTGGAGGAAGCAGTCAAATTTTAAAGTCCAAGTGGTTGCAATCACAGAATCTTGATGGTCAACAATTAGGTGACGATAATTCCAGCAGCGATGAATACGGGAGCACTCTGAAGAAATTAGGTAGTGTTGCTATTCAAGAGGCATCTAGGGAGTATGGTAAGCAAAAACAGCTATCAAAGAAGAAGACTCCAGCTAAGTCTAGCAAATCAAAGGCAGCTGAAGTTGCTTGTTCTTCAGCTTTAGATGATCTAATGTTTGTTAAGGATCCAAGACGACTTTCTGCAAAGAAGAAGCATGTTGCTCAGTTTCCTCAGTCATGGCCTTCTGACAGTCGAAAATATAAAAAGTATGGGAGGTTTCCAGGTATTGTTCTCTCTATTACCATGGTTTAGAATTGTGATATGTTATCTGTTTAATAAAATGATTGTAGTTTGTTATCCATGAATCTATTCGAACTTTTTATAATTTTCCATGTTCTTCACTGTGTTTCTAATTCGAGGTGTAGTTGCTTTTGCACATATCTATTCTGATTGCTAATATACCAGGTGAAAAGAAGAAACACCGTAAAGAGTCGATTGCTGCAAGGCGTAGGGAGAGGATGTTACGTCGTGGTGTTGATCTTGAGCTAATAAATTCGGTAATAGAATTTATTTATTATTATGTGTATTAATTTTGTTTCTCATCTTTTAGGGGTATTTGTTAATAGAATATTTAGTAACTTTGGTGCCTTTCCTCACCATTGAGGCATAACTGGGACTAATGTGGCTTTAATGTAAACTTGTTAACCAACATGGGTGCTTCGTTTCATGTGAATGAGGCATAGGTATTCTTTGGGCTATTCAATAAAACTACATGAGTTAATTTTCATTTGATTATTGTTGCTTGTAATGTCTCCTGATATTTTTGGCTTTTCATGAGAGTGATACTGACTTGTGTTAACCTTTCCTGTTAATTGTGTTTATAATTTCTTCTCTAGAAACTGAAGCAGATGGTTTTGAACAATAAAGATATCCTATCATTCCCTCCCATGCACACTCGAGATTGTTCTCAGGTACGTCGAGCAGCATCGCTTAGGTTCTGGCCACCTATCTTCTCAAGTCTGATATTTGATTTCAATGGCTATTCTTTGGGTACTTATAGGTGCAACGACTGGCTCGAATATATCGTTTAAAGAGTGGCTGCCTGGGTTCTGGCAAGAAAAGGTTGTGCCCTGATTTGATTTAATTTAATTCTGGGAAATATGCTGGTTTTGTTGTTCATTCTATATAGTTCTGGCTGCTTGTTAAGCTTTTGGTAGTGTGAATGATCTGCTGTAATGATCACAAGCCTATAAGCTTTTGGGCCTAACATGGGAACATAATTTGTATTTGGCAGTTAACTTACTTTTAAGGATCTAAAATTTACAAAAACTCATTGATTGTCAAATTGCAAAATTCATCGCTAAAGACCTGAAGTTGGATGGAAAACCTTTCAGCCATTGCATGCTTGAAAAATAAGAGAAATGCATTGATTCTGAAAAGGACTTGAAATCTGACTTCTAGACAGACTGTTATTTCTACAACAAAGTATAAAAGCAACTTTTAGTAATTGATCAAATTGTACAAATCATACTAAGAGCCCAAATAATGAATTCATCAACCTATAATATTAATTTGTACAAGTTCTACCTGTTTACCTTCATCTTTAATTAGCTTCTCCATTAAATTTTCCTCTCTCTCTCTCTCTCTCTCTCTCTCTCTCTCTACTTTTGTTGATGATCGCTGACTGCTCCTCTCTCTTTCATTCCATCCTCTGACTTATTTTCTCTCTCCTTGGCATTTCAAGCTCCTCTTTGTCGAATTTACCGGAATGATGTTATGCACTCCATTTCATTTTTAGTAATTATTTTTTTATAATATTTATCCATCTAATTGGGAATTAGTTGTTGGCTAGGAAGAACTGTTATGGAGTGGTTGTGAGGTGGGGGTTTAGCCCTTCAATATTTGACAACCAAGATTTGGTGTAATTGGTGGGTATGATGTGGCACATGGGCTGGTGGTCCTGGAGTGCTTACGGTGGTGGTGCCGTAGTAGGGAGATGTATGGAACGGGGCATCATGGTGGTGGTGTTGGTAAGACTGGGTAATTAAGTTAATATTTTTAACATTTATCTTTCAAATAGTTTCAATTATCATTTTCTGAGGGATACATAATCATTTCTTCGTTTGGATAGATTTTCTAAAATTTGTAAGACTGATTTTGCATCATGATCTGGTAATAGAGGGTCCCGTGGCAATGACGACGGTAGGCTGCATGGAGGTAAAGTGTTAATGTTGATGGCCGTTTTGGACCAGAGGATGGAGGAATCTTTTCTTTTGTGTTACCGACTTACAGACAATGGATTAAAGTGAAATTACAGAGAAACTAAGCAAATTGAGCGCTGTGAGACGAAGAGGGAGAAATTTTAAGCCACATCATTTAAGAAGAATTACAAGGCCATATCCCATACTTTGTTACTTTTGTTTTAACAATGTTATCACTTGAATCCAATTTCAGTTTCTTAACGATTTGTTATCACTTGCATCCAGTTTCAGCTCCTTAACTTCTAGTTATAAAACATTTAGATCCTTAATGATATACCTTTGCAAAACTTTACAAGTGGGGTTAGCTCTGGATTTGGGCATCACTCCTTTCGACATGCACTGATTAAGTTTCTTGCAGGGCTGTTAGTATAGACTATAGACATGCTACTTTTTCCGATGCATGGTTGAGTACTCTTTTTAAAAATAATCATAAGATATTTCTTTTTACTCAAATTGGCTTTTTTCGTACTGTGCTATGGAGTATTGCTAAAAGTATGTTGTATACAGCCTATACACTTGGCTGTTGTTCCTTTTTCTTTTTGATAATTTTCTATCAATGATATGTTTCTTTATGGAGGGGAGTTGTTGGAACTTCCCAATCTCTTAGATGAATGTTCATAAATGCTCCTCTCTATAAATTGATTGACTTGTGGATGTATTTGAAAAATCATGTTCAGCTTGAGGCCAGATTGTATAGTGAACTACTCAGTCTCGGGTTGATTTGGATTTTTCGACGTATTTATCTATGCCCATCTGATATGTGTTTGATATACTTTGATTTGTTAATGCTTTGAGACGTGTTTCCCTTTTACTAGGTTTGTAACTGTAAACCGAACACAACATACCTCTATGCCATGTGCAAGTGATCAAATTCGTCTGGAAAAGGTAGGTTCATCACATTCACAGCAATCTGCAGAATGTTTATTATAAATTTATCCTTATCCCTGCAACCCAAGGTTAAATGTTCTGACTGGTGCACTTTGAACTCACAGCTGATTGGATCTAGCAAAGATGATGCTGATTCCCCGATTGTTGGTACATCTCAAAGTGCTCGGAGTGGGCCTGTTCGGAGAAAACCAACCAAGAACTTGGCTAACCACCAAGGCGGCGGCGGCAGCGGCAGCAGCAAGATGGAAACTAAACGGAACGGGTTGAAGCCCGGAGCATACAATGTACCAGTGTCATTTGTCTCTAGTGGCGTAATTCAATCAGAGACCGTCCAAGTCAGCACTGTTAAACCAAATGAAAACTCCAACCAAGAAAGCAAAGCAATAGACAACTCCTCGTCAACATTTGCTTCATTTGAAGTTCATACCAAGGGTTTTGGTTCAAAGATGATGGCTAAGATGGGATATGTGGAAGGCGACGGTTTGGGAAAAGATGGTAAGGGAATCTCACAGCCCATCGAGGCGGTTCAACGACCTAAATCTCTGGGATTAGGGATGGCATTTGTTGAAAGCAGCAATGAAACTACACCAGTAGCTAAAAGGAGTGGTGGATCTGTTAGGAAATCTACTCCAAACACTAATGAAACTATGTCAGTAGCTAAAAGAAGTGGTGGATCAGGGAGGAATTCTACTCCAAACATTGGTGCTTTCGAGAAGCATACAAAAGGTTTTGGCTCCAAGATGATGGCAAGGATGGGGTTTGTTGACGGGGCGGGTTTGGGAAGAAATTCTCAAGGCATAGTTACCCCATTAGTAGCTGTCAGACGTCCCAAAGCCAGAGGTTTGGGGGCCGAAGACAAAAGGTCATAAGTTATATAAGTATGATTTTTAGTGCAAATTGCAATGACTTGTGTATAGATGCTTCCTTTGCATAATCTCTTTATTTAACTGCTGCCTTCAAGGTTGTAGGATGACCTCAATGACGGAAGATGAGGTTAAAAAAAAAAACTGAGACAGTTATTGTACACTGAACAACATTAGGTTCATGAATGTAATGCTAGTTGGGTATGTAAAATGGATGAATTGGAACAGTACTTGGAATAAGTTTTACATGCTACCATTTGCTGTTTGTTGTAAATCTAACTGTGCATATTTCTCATTTTCAGTCTTTGGTTTGCTGTAAAAATGAATTCACTATAAATTTGCTCAGGCAGTAAAGAGGTTTCCTGATAGTACATAGGTAGAGTTCCAATTCTGATGTAGCTACTTAAGCAGAACAAATGAGGGAACTCATCCATCCATCATCGATCGTCCTAGGATATTTCTAAGCTGGTCATGTCACCATACATGAACTCCATTGGTCTAATGGGTGCATGAGTCCCCCTAGACCTCAAAATTTGAAATTCGAGGGCTTTTCTCCATCATCATCCAATAAGAAATGTTAGTTAATGTATTTAGGTTATGTTTTAAAACTTGAGATCATTCAAATTGGATATATAAATTTCAATATAAATATATTATGATAATCTTCGTATCCTTTCACGGATCTTTATTTATGAAAACTAATGGACCTTTACAATTACAAAAAAATCTCATAAATTTACTTTTTTTGTGATGACTTGATCAAAATAGTTATTACGGAGTTAGATAATGACCAAGTATTGCTTATGTGATGTCCTTACATTACATCAAATGTCAGTTAGGTCATGACCAAACTGATCTTAGGTAATGACCTATATGTTCAAGCGAATGCATCCTCACTCTTGGTCATCTTCACTATTGCGAAGCGGAGGTTTCTTTCTCATCTATAATTACTCTTAGCACAAAAGTTTAGCCATTAATTACATATATATAATAACGAAATCTACTCCACCGCGGCAAAAAACAAGGTTTAAGCAACCTACAACAATCAAATTTATTAATTTTCTCAATTATTCATGACGACCTAGAATTTCTAAATTGAGTTTTCTTCTTCCTCTTCAACTTTCTCCCCCTTAGATACGAAAATCCGGACACTTTTCGACATATATTGTTGATCAAAGACCGTCTTCACGATCCCAATTTTCTTTACTGATAATTGTTCATGCAATATTTCAGATTTAGCAAAGTCGCATTACTCCTTATCTACGAAGAGCTCATAAGCAGATCAAACATATCACTGTTATAGTTTATGTCAATTTAAGTAACAACATTTTACGAGTTTGTGTACTCTTGGTGGGATTATGGGTAGGTGCTCCTCGAGTAATCTCAACCAACTAATGACCTAGCCTAAAAATTACTCCTGAAGTCAGTTAGTAGAGGGATTCTTGGAGGAAGCTTGATCACGGTCCTTGGTCCTTCTCTATAAATAGAGATGAATGTTTTCTTTGAAGATACAACTGGCATTTTGCATTCTTCTCTTGTCAATTTCGAGTTCCTAGTCCGTTTCTTAATATTATAAACACTAGATTCTTTCTACGGAGTTGTAATAAGGAAAAAGAGTTGTGGTAACTCTTGTGAGACTTTGAGTGAAAACCTGTACTTGAGAGAGTGAGGAGTACAATGATAGGGTAATCACTATGGGGTGGTTGAGTTTCTAGCGGAACTTGAGTCTTGGAGTCTAATAGATTGTGACTACAAGTTCCTTTATTATAGTAAAAGAGTTGGAAAATCCCTAGTGGGTCGAGGTTTTTCTCCTTATATTGCGATAAAGAGTTTCCTTACTAAATCTCTCTTGCATACTTTAAGTTCCTATTGCTTTTAAAGTTTCAAATTCCGCAAACTAGCTAGGTTAAATTTTTTGAGTAGAAACTCCCATTACAATTCACCTCCTCTCTTGTAGTGTTCCCTTAGAGTAACATATAGAGAGAGAACAAGTTAGTAATTGGTCACTTGAAAATTTCATGATTGGTGTTAGAGAAGGTGAAAGATATTGTTCGGGGTCGAGGACGGTGGCATGAACAACCATACGCAAATTCCTCGTTCCGCCATTGTCCATATGACTCTATTTTTTCATGCATATTCAAAACTAAACTGTGTGTGTCAAGTAGTTTAGTTGGTTAAAGTCTTGAGAGATGGTGCTCAAAACCTGATATCAAATTCCGTCTACATAATTTGCCCTTGTAACTCTTTGTGGATTAGTTAAAATCTTCATGTGAATAATGTCCATAGAGAGAATAGTAAGTAAAAATAGACTAAGGAGTTGTTGCTTTGTTGGTTGCATAAACTATTAGGACAACCATTTGGAAAATTCAAAATTCCTATATTAAAACTACAATTATTAAAATACTCTACTCCATCTTTTTCTTTTTTTGTCCACCGGTTTACCGGAGCTTTGTTCCGACTACATCCGAGTCCGATCTAGATCGTATACCTAGCTTTAGATTAGTTTTCCAATAAGAATTTTGCGACGAGGCTCAAACTCGAGATATACCTTTAATAACATGAAAGTGCTTATCGCTTGAGCAAACTCTTATTGTTACTCTACTTCAATTCACTTCTCTCTTTGCTTATGAATTGAGACACCAGTATTCCATTGCAACAGCAAGAGAAAGAAGGTGATCACTATTTCCCCTGCCTTCCTAGATCGTAAAATCTCTAAAAATGGCACCAAAATCACCACCATTTTCCTCTCTCCTCCCTAAAAATCTCATCTTCCACCAAACTCTAATCCTAACCATCACCTTCTTCGCTTACGCCTCTCTCCACGCTTCTCGCAAACCCCCTAGCATCGTCAAATCAGTCCTAGGACCAGAAATCTCCATAAATGGCACCAACCCACTTCAAGATTCTACCTTTTCTCAATTGGGTTTAGGTTGGCCTCCTTTTAATGGCACTTTAGGAACTCATCGGTTAGGTGAGCTTGATCTAGCCTTTTTATCTTCCTATGCAATTGGTATGTTTTTTTCTGGTCATTTTGCTGATACTACTGATCTTAGGTTATTTCTCTCATCTGGGATGTTACTAAGTGCTGTTTTTACTGTTGCTTTTGGATGTGGGTATTGGTTTAGTATTCATAGTTTCTTATATTTTGTTCTTGTTCAGATTTTTTGTGGTGTTTTTCAGTCTACTGGGTGGCCTTCTGTGATTGCTGTTGTGGGTAATTGGTTTGGTAAATCTAAGAGAGGTTTGATTATGGGTGTTTGGACTTCTCATACTTCTATTGGGAATATCATGGGTTCTGTTGTTGCATCTTCTATGCTGAAATATGGGTGGGGTTGGTCTTTCTTTTGGCCTGGATTTTTTCTGTTCTTGATTGGGATTATTGTGTATTTGTTTCTTGTTGTGAGTCCTGAGCTCATTGGCTTGAAAATTCCAAGCGAAATCGAGTTGAACTCGATTGAGGGTTATGATCATGGGGAAGTTGAACGTTTGGGTCTTCTTAATGAGTCCAAGGATTCTAAATCTTTGGAAGAAGTTAAGCCTCTTGAACAGGAGGGAATGGATTCGACGAATGCAATTGGGTTTATAGAAGCTTGGAAACTGCCTGGGGTTGCATCTTTTGCAATCTGTCTGTTCTTTTCCAAGCTTGTGGCCTACACGTTTCTTTATTGGTTGCCATTCTATATAAGGCACACAGGTAATAATGCACTTGATTTTGGAGTTTCTAGTCTTGGTTTATTAGTTTAGATTATGGGAATGTTCGATTTTGACATGGGTTGTTGTAATGGAATTGAAGCTGTTGCTGGTGTGCACTTGTCTCATGAAACTGCTGGAATGCTGTCAACCATATTTGATTTTGGTGGTGTTCTTGGAGGTGTTTTGGCCGGTTTGATTTCTGATAAACTTGAGGCTCGGGCGATTACTTCTGTTTCATTCCTCCTGCTATCAGTTCCTTCTCTTGTTCTCTACCGTGTTTATGGGAGTACTTCGATGTTCACCAATAACATTTTGATGTTTCTTTCGGGGTCACTAGTCAATGGACCATATGCTCTCATAACAACAGCTGTGGCTGCTGATCTTGGGACACAGACTGCAATTAGAGGAAATTCTCGCGCATTGGCTACAGTCACAGCAATAATTGATGGAACTGGTTCTATTGGAGCAGCTATTGGTCCTCTTTTAGTTGGTTATATTTCCACCAGTGGCTGGAATACTGTGTTTGCAATGCTCATTGCTTCAATCTTCATAGCAGCATTGTCCTTGATTCCTGTTGTGAAGTCGGAGATAACAGAGAGGAAATCTAGAATCCAAATGAACGGAACAGCTCATTAATAAATGTATAGCAGATAGCTTTCCCATAATATATTGCGAGCAAGGTGACTCTCAGAGCAAATCAGATCAACAGACATGGAGCTCTATTTTTTAACAATCCATGATTGCATCAGATAACCAACAAATATACATCAATATTGTCATTTCATAGTATTGCAGATTTCATGCTGCAAAGAGGTATGTACATTATTTATCTCTTTTCACACAGATCTTATTCCAGAGGGTAATACATGAAGATAGCTTAAGTCGTGTAAAAATAGCTTTATACCCTAGAATCTCTAGAAGTGTAGTCTGTATCATTCTTTGAAGCATACTTGTTAATAGACTTCGAGTTACATTACAATCGTTTTTCAGCTCTCAATTTCTTGTCCATCTTTGAACAAATGAATTGACATGTCTCTGTAGGCATTATAAAGTTATCTCTTGATTATAGTGAAACTTTAGCAATTTATGAAAAATCATAAAGTATGCACTCCCCTGTATGTTGCTACATTGGAGATGCATCTCTGAAGCTTTGAAATTTTATTGTGCTCGGAAGAAACTTAAAAAGTGTGCTCAAAAGAAAAACATTGTTTATTTTGTGGTCAATGACATGTATGTAACTTGGATTCTTCATTTCATCCCAAGTTTCCATATCGGATCCTCAACATACAGACATGGATGCAGACACTTCAATACACACTTTTGAGCCAAAATCATGGAAATTTTTCTGGGTTGGACACGTCCAATTATACCCGAATCTAACACAAGCACCCAAGTCCAAGAAACATTAGCTAGCTGATCTTTTTCCAGAAGGTGATACACCTATGGCTGCTGAAATCAAGTTTGTGGTAGTCCACACAAAACACAGGCAGGTGGGGGCTTGCTGGCATGGAGCAAAGAACTTTTAGCAAGCAATTCTTAGGAACTAGTAAAATTTAAGCTTCTGATGCATATCAATATATCATAGCAATTTCGTCAAATTTGGACGGCTGGTTTCAGGTTCTCTTGAAACCTTTAAAAGTCCTCAACCTCAAGTTGTCTAGGTTGACAAATCAAAACTAGGCTATAGCATATTATTGGAACACTATTAACCAAGGGTGGTAGAATATGGGAGGAAACAAAGAGGGATCTTTGGTTTGTTCAGGCCTATATAACCATCCGTTGGGCAAAATAATATCTTTCTCCTACAAACCCTCGAAGTTGCTGAGTTTAACAGATTATTGTGCCATTTAGGACGATAGGCACGTTAATGATTCTTATGACGCATATCTGAACGTTGTTTCATGCTTGGTAGAAGTTGGGATGGATGAGTTCAGGCTGCGAATCGCAGTGTCAACATAATTTTAGCAGTTGGGGGAAAAACGTGTTCTTCCTGGTTTTGGTGTCGGAGTATGGTATTGATCTGATAAGAGAAGGTTGGCCAAGAGAAGCCAAATGCAATATGTGAACTGCAAGTTATGAGACATGGAATTATTCAGACAGTAAAAGCTAGCCCTTAAGAATTAAGATAACTCTATCAGTCCAATAACAATTAGTCATATATGACATGCCTTTACCATAAGGCTTCATCATAGTAGACAGTAGTTGATCGATAATTCACAATGTAAAGCCATAAAATGACATTTTAGGACATTCACTCATAAATAATCATTACTATTTCAGAAAAATTGTACTTCATATGTGATGTGACTATTAGTTCTCAAATGGAAGGAGTATGAGCCAACATACAGAATACCACTGTTCAGGTATATATTGCTAACTCTCCTTCAAGAATAATTATGTACAGACATTACTAAAAGAATAAAAAGCTGGGAGCAGGCTCAATAAATCAGTCAAATATTTATGCTGATTATTTCTCTATAGTAACATTAGTTCTTCTAACTTTCCAGTAGATTTCTAAGGTTCTGAAGTCCTTCAGCAGAAATGCTTCTTCTGACCCTCATCCTCTGTGGCACAATTGCTGGAGGTGGATCCAAATGAAAGCTTACAATGACAACTGTTAGATTATCCATAGCACCCCGCTTTATCGCTTCCTCTACTACTTCCTTGCAGCACAACTTCACATCATTATGTCTTTGAAGCCGCCTTCGAACGAAATCCACCGCATTATGGTTGCTGAAAACATCCCATATCCCATCACATCCAATGATCAAAAACTCGTCTTCTTTGGTCAATGTCACAAGTTTAAGTTCGGGCTCAGCACTTAAAGGCCCACCCATTCTATCAACGTGCTTCATCCCTTCAAGATGCCAATTTCCGAGAGCACGTGTTACGCCTAATTGCCCGTTTAGATACCCGTCTTCAACATATCCTCCCAATGATTCTACCCTCATCCTTTCATCTACAGAGCAAGGCCTGTGATCTTGAGACATCTCCAAAGCTACTCCACGTCGAGAAAGAACGGCTCGGGTATCTCCAGCATTTGCTACAAGTAAAGATCTGACCAAAATGTCACATTATTCAACACAACAATTGAGACAAGCACATTTACAGCTTAATATAAATCCCATCAAGTATGAAGTTTGGCTAAGAGCATGAATTGCCAAGCATTAATATGGAGATTGAAATTTTTCCCCTATGTAGTAACAGAAAATTGGGTACGGAAAAGTACATCTAGAAGCATATCTCGAGGCTCAGATGAAACAAGTAACTTAATACATAAATGCAAAACTGAGATACAAAAAGTATGTGACCTACCTCCCAAAGATCATTGCAGTAAGGGCAGTAGTGCCAGAAGATAGGGAAGACCCAACAGGGCACGACTTAGCAAATGCAGCATCAGTCTTAATGAATGATCTAGTGATCACTTTCTCAAGCTGTAGAGGGAAATCGGCATCTTCAACTATGACTCTTGGGAGATGGTCACGGACAAATTGTGCAGCAGCTTTTCCTCCATGACCATCGAAGACCTGTCCATGGAACTGTCGCGTTACAGTACTAGATAACAAATACAAAGTGCAACAATACACACCCATAATAAAATAAAATTTCTACACACCATTTCAACTCTAAGTTAACGTTTCATTCAACTTATTCTTGACTTGCTTTAGAAAAAAAAGGATAAGTTCCAATAAGCTAAAAATATAAGTTCCAATAAGTCCAGAGAAGTCAAAATTAGTTGAGTAGAACACACCCTAACAACTTTGTTAAATGTGCATAAAAAGATTAACTAGGGAACTTACCCCATAGAAAGATACAGCTTCTTCATCAACTATCTCGCAGCCCATATTCTTGGCTAAATCTGGTATACATACATGCGTATCTTCCATGTAATCACGTCCTCCAATATCAGACCACTCTCCCGATCGGAGGACAGGAAGGAAGTCAGATGACAAATTTGGATTCTCATCTAAAACGGCTATTGTTGTTTCTTCACAAATGCTTTCTAGCTGGAAGAGAAAATTACAAAAATAACAGTTAAACATCAATGAGACCTTCATTGCAGGACAGAAGTTACAAGAACCACCATTGCATTCCCTTCCCCTCGAAGACATGTGTAAAATAAACACCAATAGCAAACATACACATAAGTGATCTAAAAGCATACAGTTATCTTATCTACAGGGTATCATATCCATGTTTTTGTTGTTGAAAGAAAGAACACAGGATTAGATTTCTATACCAAACTAATTATACCATATCTCAGAAACATTGTCTCTAAGAGCTCGGACAATTTAGGAGTGAGGCTACATACCAAATTTGTGTTCTTTCTGACAAATACCAAATTGCCAACAATGGTCAGTGAAAACAAATACAAATACCTACCATGGCCATTCAATCAACAAGGACTACATCATACAAATTCTTAACTGATATCATGAAACTACAAACTGCATAAGTAGCTCAATTCGAAATCCTAGAAATAAAAAAATCACTATGATCATCACATTTCAGAGTAACACTGAGCTCAAACAGCCTCTGCAAGCAATGAGCAATTAAACACCCAGTTTAATTATTTCTACCAACAATAAGAAGTTGGTCACAAATGCTCAAACTAGATCCAGAAGTTCAGGACCATAAACTGAACAAATTAATCTACAATTACCCAGTTGAAATCAAGCTTTAAAAAACTTGAAAATGTGTAGCAAACACTCAGATTAACAGCAAACATTCAACAAAACATACCAATCCAGTGAGTTTCCATAAAGGGAAAAAAAAAGGAGAAATTTAGACCCACCAATTATTGATACTTACCTTAATAAAGAAGCAAACTTTCAATTAATTTAACTAAATTCAAAAGCACCCATATCAACAATGCAACTTATCTAACAAAGAAAACAATCACAAATATCATATTATATCATATTTCCAAAAAAAAAAAAAATGAACAAGTAATCCAACATTCAACAAAGAAAAAAAGAGAGAAAAATTGGATTCTCACAGGAGAAGAAGTGGAGTTGTGAGTAATGGAATCCTCCATCTGGGCATTCAAGAAATTGTTTGAATTATCAGAAAGATTTGAACTTTTATGCTGCAATTGTTCATCAGTTGACTCCAAGTCTTGCACACACATTATATATAGAAAACAGAAAAAAGAAAGCATAGAAAAATAGAAATAGTTTATGGGTACAGCTGCTCCTTGCAAGTTGTGTGAGATTTGTGTTGTGGGTGATGCGAAAAGCAACGGACCTAGATCACTTGCAGAAGAGTTACCCAGAAAAGAGGGAGGAGAGAGAAAGAATATGAAGAGAATTTACAATTGGGTAGCTCAGAGGAGATAGAGAAGATTCTTTAGCATATAATGGGAGATTTCTTTTTCCAGGAAAAAGGAGAAACAAATTGGAGAGTTGCTGTCAACTTTCACAGAGTTAGGTAGGTAAGTAAGTTGTTTGTGATCATCACAATTCACAGGAGAATTAGCGGTAAATTTTCTAGTTTTCTCTTGAGGGTATTTGGATTTTGGTGGCTGGAAACAGCTATTTAAGGTCCTAAATGTTTTACTTTAGAAAAACATATATTGTGATTTTAGGCAAAGGTCAGTAGGTCATTAGTTCAAATTCTACTAAAGTAGGATCGTGGTGGATGGAACAGAGACATTCTTTTAAATTTCATTAAATTTAACAGGACCATTCTTCTTACCATATTATAAATACGTGCTTAGAAAAGATATATTTAGGCACCACGTGCTTCACAAAAATGTTAGCATGCATGCATGTGGGATATGTGTGCCTCGTATGCAATCTTCTTACTCGAGCATATACACGTACACCTTGCTTAGGTCCTATGGCTAAACTGAAATCAACTTAACTAAATTGATGTGACTTGAGTTGAATTGAAGTAAAATTGTTAGGGGAAAATAGCTAAACGGAACTGAACTGAAACTATACAAAAAAGAACAAGGCCTTAGCCCTTGTACTAGCTTGTGTGATATATTTCGCTTAATATATGTACCTTCGTGTATATAATGAGTGTGTTTCACTATTAGACAATTTATTATCCTTATTTTTATATAACAATTATATTAATAACAATTCTATTAGTATCAAGAGTCAAGATATGATTTTGTAAAAAAAAAAAAAATAATTTTATGTCAATATATGTTTAGAGAAAAAAAAAATGTGTAAGATACCATCTAAAAAGTTTAAGTGACCAGTATTTAAATTTTCATAGAATACGATGCTTTTATCGTTCAATCACTATTCTTTATATTCAAACTCTTTTTAATAAATAGTGCTCTATGTACACATTTTTGGTTGTATATATCAATATCTCCAGTTACATATTAAATACAGTAACAAAAGTTAATAATGATAATTTTGTAAAGTCTCATGCAAAGTAGTTGATGACAAAAAAAAGTTGTTTTAAATAGGAAAATTTGCCTAAAAAAACTTTTAAAGGTTCAATTTTGCGAAAATAAACCTTATAAATTGTTCTTTGCAAAAAGAAACCACAAACTTAATTTTTCTTGCAAGAAGAAACATATTCCCATTTTTCGGTGTGTTTTTTCTCAATTCCGGCGCTGACCCTTCTATCTTTCTTTAACCCTCTATTTCCAGTAACTGCAACACCACCCCTATGCATCTCAAAAACCAGACCGAAAAATGGAAATAGGTTTCATCTTGAAAAAAAATTAAGTTTGTGGTTTTTTTCGCAAATAATATTTTAAAATGTTTTTTCTTGCAAAATTGAACATTTAAAAGGGTTTTTTTTTACCAATATTCCTTTTAAATAACATTGTGTGATAATGAAATTAACCAATACTTGATTGATTGATAGTTGTAAATTGAAGCATGGATATATCATATATGATCTGTTGAGAGTCATAAATCATAATATGTTAAAGCAAACGTCCTATTAGACAGTTGAGATTTCTTATCATGAAAATCTCCATAGACCATAGTTAATGGATTATAATTTTACACGACTTATATTGTAAAAATGAGAGGTCATATAGTAGACTAGTAGTAGTATTTTTTATGTGGTTGTTTGTCGGTCACTCACCCGTCATTAGTTGTCCATTGAAAATGCTCAACTTGAATAGTTGATATAATAAAACTGCCAGTCACTTTCCTTTTGATTTTCTTCTGTTTTTATTTATTTATTACAAAAATTATTAAAAGATACGGTTTACTTTTAATATAAAAGTAGGCCTAATTACTAAATGGATTAAGTTAGTCACCGAAAGAAATTAAACTAGTTATTGAAAAAATTAAACTAGTTATTGAAAAAATTAAACTAGTCATTATAGGGCTTTTTTTTTAATATTGAACTTACCATTACCTAATTTTAATTAAAAAATTAGCGATTTCTTACAAAACAAACTCGATTTATTATTATTAGATAGGCACTAGGTAGCATGATTTTGTTCTATTATTTTAGATGGTCAAGGAACTTCTTCGATCTTTACATAATTTGGATGCGTTTCACACCTAATTTCATGCCAATATCCACATTTTAGGCACTAAGTCAGATGTTCTTAAAAAATTGCATGAAGTTAGGATGGAGATGATCAACAATTATTGTCTTAATACAAAATGTTGAAGCACCTATAAGAAATTAGAAAACGTGTTCAAGTAGTTGGTTTGATTAGTCAATTTAGTTGGTTTTCGAAAACATAGTAGCATTAGTTTTTTTTTCCCGAAAATAGTAGCATTAATAAGCCATGAGGAAAGCGTGACTTCTTAACTCTAATTGACATTTGACGGTGAATTTAAAGAAAATTTACATTAATGTAATGTAATTTTAAAGATGAAATATGTTTTGAGCAATTGAGCTCAAAGTTTTCATAACATTAATTTAAATAGGCTAATTATGTGAACTATAAATTAATTTTGTATGAACTTTTGAAATATATGTCTTAAAAAAAGTATCATGTATAGAGGTTGTAATAAATTAATGTTAAATCTAATATTCCCTCCGTTTCCGAATGTTTTTCCTACTTTGACCGATTTCCTCATATAAAGATTTCAAAGAGGAAGAATAAAAGAAAACGGAGACAATACCAAAAAAGACTTGATTCACTTGGCGAAAACTTAGAGATATGTAATTCAAATTTTACCAAGTTAGGATTAGTGAGGAGTTAGGGATATATGTTCAATTACCTTTGACCCCTTAATTCCAAATGTTAAAAGAACCGTCCGATTTATCAATTGGGGTTACAGTGCGTCAACTTATTTGAGCTTCTCCTCAACGGAGAAGCCTGCATTACCCTTCCAAAAGGGTATTAAGTCACACAAGAATGTGACTCTTTCAACAAACTCGACCATCGAATTCCAGGTGATAGAAGGTCACTGGCATTGGTCTTGTTGCGAGTTCATAATCTCGCTAGTACCTAGTTACCCCGCTCGTGAAATCACCTCTCTCCTCCTACTCCTTTTATCCGGATTCTGGCGATCGTCATCCACCAGAAAAAGCGTCATCCACTAGATCGAGCAGTTTTATTTTAGTTTATGTTATTTATGTTTTTGCAATTGTTGTGTAAGAACGAGTTTCGCTTAATTTAGTTTTTTATGTTCATTTGGTTGTTTTTAGCATTAGGATGTAATTTCGGTTTTCATTAGTGCACAATTTCTTCGATGTCAAAAAAAAAAAATCCAAATGTATGGCCTAAAAACACTAATCAAAGAAACCATAAGGGATGAAGTTTTACTTAGGGTCTTGCTTCTCACCCTTAAAGAATAATGTTTAATCCAATGCCTTTAGAAATCTCAAGTCAACTTCCTTCCATATAATAATTTCATTTATGATGATAGAATCACGTAAAACTTCAATCATATCTACTAAACCAATTCCAAATAAGTAAAACAAATAGACTGCTCGAGTCTCGTTAGAGACAATTTACATGTAATTTCAAACTTTCGAGGTCTCCCCTGGCTATTCATTCTGTACAATCTATACTTTTAAATTTAGCTTCTTGATATCGCCTTCTTTCGGAGTCTAAACTCAATAACATCTCAACTTACGTAAATAAATAGATATATCTCAACTTATAAATAGCTGATTAGGGATGTATATTGCAGAGGTAGTGTGCCTTCCTCTAAATCGGGTGTACCTAGTACTATAAAAGTTTCCCTTTTTAAAGGAAATACCTGCTGATTTCTTGATAGAGGGTACTCTCCTCTTTTTTTGAATTAATGAAATGTCGAATTATCAAAAAAAAAAAATAGATATATCACGCCATCATATTAGATCATTGGTATATCTTCAAAATTATCTTAATACTTCTACTTTTTAATGGAGTAGTCCAGTAAACTATACAAATATATTAAAAGACAATTTCAAAAAAGAAACGGTGTCACGTGGTACTCTTTATTAGGATTTTTTAATCCATATAATTCACATACATTAAAAAAATTAGAAAATGTTTTGTATAATATTTGATATTATGACTTCAAACTCATATATTAAAGTCTTAACCACTAAACCAAATCATATTTAGTATTATCAATTTTAAGTAAAATATTAATGAATAAATTCTGTCATTACGCGGATAACTGACCGGACCTAAATACTACTCCCTCTGTTTCATTTTAATCTACACACTTACACTTTTCACGCATGTCAATACAAAACTTTGAGGATATATATCTTTAGTTTTGTTTTGTAAAAATTATAAAAAGTACATATTAATAAAATACATGTTATGATGTTTCTAACAAGATTCTGCATGACTATATTTTCATCCACGTATAAAATACAAATGGTGATCAAATTAAAATTTGTGAACAGTGTAAAATATCAAATTAAAATGAAACGGATGGAATAGTTAATAAACTACAAAGGGCATGTAGTCATTTTGCACTTCCTGAACGACTTTCCATAAAAAAATAAAAAATGAAGTACTACTTGATGGCCCAAAATAATTAATGAAGCGCCACAAATGTTGAAATTGAGGTCCATCCAATTGAAGTGAAGTGGCTGAAGCTAATCCGAAAAAACAAAGACAAATTGCGCATGTGGTATTGTGGTGGAAGCATGTCCAACGTCGTCAATTTTCACATCCCCTTCGTTCTTTTTTCTTGGCCCCTCGTTTGTGCCCATGCTCTCTTTCCCCAATGCCCAACACAGCTTTATAAACTTTGGAGATCATCTTTCCCTCGATGGCAAAACATGCAAAAGCTAGTGTCATCACCAAAATCGAGCTTTACCCCAAATTGCTTGTGCATTATTCACCCAACCACCCACACATATGAACTTCAATATTGATATCCTTGTTGTGAGAAATATATAATGGAGTGAAGATATTGAGAGGAATGTATCAGTAGGATATTTTTATATATATAAATGAGCAAATCACTTCTTATAATGGTTGTATTTATAAGCAAAATTTTCAATATATATCTACGTAAATTCAACAATTGTAGCGACTCGGGGAAAACTTTTCTAACATGCATTAACTGCATGTCAGGTGAAAGTTCATTTCGGTGGACTTCACTGTAGCTGAATAGTGGAATTTACAATTCCACTGTTATTTCAACACTCCCCCTTGAATATCCACCGATAATTCATAATAGACATTGTCTAATTAAGAACCTTGTGAGAAAAATCCATAACTAGGAAAAAGAGTACACCTATTATATATCCTTATATGCTTAAAATTAATTGCCTCATTAAAAACCTTGTCAGGAAAAACCCGGTGGGATAAAAATCTGATCGAAGGCAAAAAGAGTGCAACGCATATACTCCCCCTGAGTCTAGCAATATCACGAAGATAACGCATTCCAATTTTTCGGACTCATTCTTCAAATTTTTTTGTCGGGAGGGATTTGGTGAATAAATCTGCAAGATTCTCACATGATTGAATTTGTAGGATGTTTATCGTCCCTTCCTTTTGGAGTTCATGAGTGAAGAAGAGTTTTGGTGATAAATGTTTAGTTCTATCTCCTTTGATGTACCCTTCGCTTACTTGGGTGATACATGCAGTACTGTCTTCGTAGATGATAGTTGGATTTGTTGTTATTGTTTCCATTCCACATTCTTCTTGGATATTCTCTTCTAGCTTTATAAAGAGCAATTAGTTCTGCATGATTTAAAGATGTGGTCTTCAAAGTCTGCCTATTTGATTTCCAAGATATTGTGGTACCTCCGTAAGTGAACAGATTTCCGGATTGAGACTTAGCCTCTTGTGTGTGATAGGTACCCAACATCTGCATAACCAATAAGTGTTGCATTTGGTTTCGACTGATAGAATAATCCAAGGTCTTGTGTTCCTCGAAGATTACGTAATAAGTATCTGACTCCATTTCAATGTCTCTTTGTTGATGTATTGTTGTATCTAGCTAACAAGTTTACTGAAAAAGCTATGTCAGGTCGAGTATTGTTAGCCAAGTAGACTAAGGCACCAATCGCATTTACATATGGTACTTCAGGACCAAGAATTTCTTCGTTTACTTCTCGTGGTCCGAATGGATCATCTTTCACATCCAGGGAACCCACTATCATTGGAGAACTTATTGGGTGGCCTTTGTCCATTAAAAAACATTTCAAAATTTTTTCTGTATAGTTTGATTGATGGACTAAAATCTCATTTCTTAAATGTTCCATTTGAAAGCCAAGGCAAATTTTTGTCCTCCCGAGATCTTTCATCTCATTTTTTTCATCACGTACTTTGCAATCACTTCGAGTTCTCTAGGAGTTCCAATAATATTCAAATCATCGACATAGACAACAATGATAATGAATCCTGATTTGGATCGCTTGATGAAAATACAGGGATTGATTTGATTATTTTTGAATCCTTCTTTCAAGAGATATTCACTAAGACGATACAACAAGAATCCGCGCTTTTAGCGTCTGAATTTACCGTCCGGCACCGTAAGCGGACGGTAAATTCAACATTACCGTCGGATGACAATCAGACGCAAATTAGCGTCCGTTTTTCTAAAATTAGCGTCCGTCTTTGGAGCGGACGCAAATTACCGTCCGTTTATCAAAAATTAGCGTCCGATTTTTAACCGGACGG
This sequence comes from Beta vulgaris subsp. vulgaris, assembly GCF_026745355.1. NCBI lineage: Eukaryota > Viridiplantae > Streptophyta > Magnoliopsida > Caryophyllales > Amaranthaceae > Beta > Beta vulgaris. The sequence continues at coordinate 54,002,184 of NC_079209.1, forward strand.
TAATTAGCGTCCGTGTTTGATTAATTAGCGTCCGAAAATGCGGACGCTAATTATAATCCATATTAAAATTAAATCGACCAAATACCCGTTCAAACACGTACGTGGCAGCCCGGCCTTTGCTTTCATTCTCCTCATATAATAACTCCCTCAAACCCTAAATCCCTCTTTCACCTGTCAAACTCTCATTCTCTCTCTCTCTCACTTACGCGGCCCTCCCTCCCCTCTCTCTCCTCTTCCGACCCTAAATCCCCTCTTCGGATCTAACCACCATGCGAACAAAGCCTCAACCGCCCACAAACCATCAAGCAACTCCGCACGATCCATCGTTTTTGTCGCGTCATTGAAACTATTTGTCGCCGCCGAAAGTATTCGTCGCGTTCATCGAAGAACTCCGCTCAGCATCGAAGATCCGGTGGGTTTTCTGGTTTTTTGGTTCGTGGGGTGGGTGTGTTTTCTGGGTTTTTATTTAAAATGTTTTTTTTTATATTTTTCGATATTTTTTTTGTTTTTCGGGGGTTAGTATTGTTATTGTGGTAGATCTATGTTTTTTTATGAACATCTTTGTCCTTTTTTTTCTAAAAAAAATTCCATCTTCCCCTATAAAGTATTTGTATATATTTCAGTTTGATTTTTTTAAAAAAAAAAATTTGGGTTTTGTGGTTTTTTAATTTCGTTTTTTAATTTTAATTTCGTTTTCTGTTTTTTTTTTAAAAAAAATTATTTTCTGTTTTGATTTTTCGTAATTATTTTTTGTCATTCTGATTTTTTATTATGAGTTTCGGGTTTGTGGGTTATGGGGTTCGGATTTTATTAATTTTTCAGTTGATCTTTGGTTATTTTTCTTGTTAATTTGGTTAATCTCATGTAATTATGCTTGGGTTAAATTTTGGTGTTAATGTTTTGTTGTTTTAATTCTATGGTTGCAGATCTTGGTGGTTGCAGATCAGATGTGTTCAAGGATTATTTGAAGAGATTGAATCCAAATATTAGTTGAATAGATGTAATTTTTTTTTTTTTGAATAAGTGAATAGAAGTATTTTGAAATACTGTCTTCCATATGAGAAGAGATTGGTTTTGTTTCATATTGTAGTTGATGTAATCTTTTTATTTAACATTTTAGTTCAAGTAATTTTATTCTAGATATTACTGAGGGATGTAAAATATGTTGCATTTACCATAATAATTAATAAGAAGTACTTCCATTTATGTTTCAATTTCATGTTTCAATTCCAATTTTTTTTATTTTCATTTTGTGTTCACATTATTAAGAGAAAATGAAACTAGTGACTCAAAAGGACATTTAGCGCTGATTGTACTGGACATTTAGCGTCCGATTTTGTCCATTTAGCGTCTGATTTTCAGACGCTAATTAGCATCCGTCATTTCAGATGCTAATTAGCGTCTGAAAAATCGGACGCTAATTAGGGTCTGAAAATCAGACGCTAAATGGAAAAATCGGACGCTAAATTTTTAGCGTCCGCTTGTCGGACGCTAATCCAAGTATTAGCGACCAGGGGTTTTGCATCCGACTTTTAGCGTCCGTTGTCGGACGCTAATTCTTTTAGCGTCCGATTCCGCGTTTTTAGCGTCTGATTTTTGCGGACGTTAAAGGTTGACATTCTTGTTGTATAGAGTGACTTTTTCAATTTTATTGAAAACATCTATCTGGGCATGTGATTTTCTGGTAGTTTTAGTCCATCAGGGACTTTCATATTAATATCTGTGTCAAATGACCCATATAAGTATGCAGTCACTACATCCATTAACCTCATTTGTAATCTTTTCGAAACTGATAAGCTTACCAAAAAAAACCTTGGTGTAGTTGCAGTAACTACTGGAGAATATGTCTCATCATAATCGATCCCTAGCACGCATTTGCGAGAACCCTTGGGCTACTAGTCTTGCCTTATATCTAGTATCCTCATTTTTCTTATTTCGTTTTCTCATGAATATCCATTTGTACCCAACTGGTTTTGCACCTTTTGGTATTTGGGTTATTTGTCCAAATACCTCACATTTTTCAAGTGATTTCAATATGCTTGGATTGCTTCTTTCCATCTTGGTCAATCTTTTCTGCAGCGACATTCATCTACTGTATTTGGTTCTATATCATTTTCATCGTATGTCATTTCAACCGGTATGGAGTAAGCAAAGATTTCATTCAAGACAACATCTTTTCGATTCCATTGTTTCTTAGTAGAAAAATAATTAATTGAAGTTTCATTGTTTACTACTATGCTTTCATGTTCCTTTTCTTCTAGAACATGCTTATCTTCATTTTTGTTTTCATCATGAATTTCATCATGATCCGTTGGAGGATTTATATCAATTTCGTTCGTTGTTTCACCTCTTGCCTTTTCATTTTTCTCGATTTTGCGTCTTTTAGAACCGGGTGCGTGGTCTACCACGTTTTCGACGTGCTACTGACTCATTTTCAATGACCTTATTGTCACTAGGAATTTCAATCCGTTCCAGGGTACTCTCAGCATGTACATGTGACAAAATACATGTGACTTTGTCACTTTCTTAGTGTCTGTGAATGCCTCTGCAATTAGTTTGCAATATTTTTCAGATGCAATTTTCTTGACTTCTTGTTCACATGAATTTGTTCTCGGGTCCATAAACGATATTTGCGATGCGTTCCATTTAATTTCTATTTTTATATTTTGTGGGTCCACTTTCTCTGCCCCTAAGGATGGGAATACTAACTCATTAAAATGATAGTTGGCTGAGCCGTAAATGAATCGCCAGTTTTTGGCTCTAAATATTTGATAATCGATGAAGATTCAAATCCAACTAACTCATTAAAATGATAGTTGGCAGAGCCGTAAATAAATCGCCAGTTGTTGGCTCTAAATATTTGATAATTGATGGAGATTCAAATCCATCATATATTCTCATCCTTCTTTGTGGACCCATTTTAGTACGTTGGGACGGAGCAATACATACATGTCCAGCGCACCCAAAAAATTTCAAATGTGAAACATTCGGTTTTCGACCTGATACTAATTGTAACGGTGAGAATTTATGATAGGATGTCGGCCTTAATCTTATTAATGTTGCTGCATGTATTATAACATTACCCCAAGTAGAAGAGGGCAATGTTGATCTCGTTATTAATGATCTTGCAATTAATTTAGTCTCTTGATTAATGATTCAGTAAGACCATTTTGTGTATGTACATGAGGCACATGGCGCTCTACAACAATCCCAATAGATCACATGCAATGTAATCATTAAAAGTTTGGGATGCAGCATTGTCTAATATCATTCTCTTTATTGTATGATCTGGAAATTGAGTTCTTAATCGAATTATTTGAACCAGAAGTTTTGCAAATACAACATTTCTACTTGAAAAAAGGCTCACATGTGACCATCAAGTAGAAGCATCAATTAATACCATGAAATAACGGAATGGTATGTATGCGGGGTGAATATGCCCACAAATATCTCCTTGTATTCTTTCTAAAAATGTTGGAGATTCAGTGACAATCTTATTTATAGATGGTATGATTATCAATTTGCCAAGTGAGCATGCAGAGCATGATAATTCATTTGATCGAGGAATTTTGTCAATCTTTATAGAGTGTCCAATTGAATATTCAATGTAACTATGCATCATTCCTGTGCCGGAATGGCCTAATCGGTCATGCCATAGAGTAAATGATTTTCTGTTATCTAACTTCTGGTTAGATATCATATTAATTTCAATCATACGTATATCTATGCAATATAATCCCGAGGAAATTGCTAGCAATTTTCATAGTAATATTTCTTGCCGCAGTTTTCTACCGTGAGGCATATGAATTCCTCTTTGTTCACTGTCATCGTTTCCAAATTGTAACCATTCTGACGTACATATTTGAAACTTATGAGGTTTCTTCGAGATTTACTCGAATATAATGCGTCATTGATTATCAATTTTGTCCCATTTAGAAATATAATGCAGGCTTTTCCATAACCTTCAATTAACTTGGTTGTCCCAAAGATTGTGCTAAAAATATTGTAAGTTTTGAAAAATACTTTTTATTTTTCAATATGGTATGTGTTGTCCTACCGTCGAGAAGACATTGTTTTTTGGTTCCAACTTCTAGTAAATTCATATCTTCATAAATAATAAATATAATAATCAGTATAAGAAAAATACATTTTTATTAATATCAAGGAGGGAATACATGAAAATGAATATTGAAGCAATTAAAATAAACTAAGGTAGTGTTTGGTAACTTGGATTTTATTTGAAATCCTTGATATTCAAATATGGAAATTGAAATGCTAGAATTGAATTCCAAATCAAGTGTTTGGCAAACATCAATAATTTCAATTCCATAATTCCAAATCAAGTGTTTGGCAAACATCAATAATTTCAATTCCATAATTTCAAATCAGTAAAATGCAAGCATCATTGAAGTCTAACAATTCTGGCAAAATAAAAAAGAAAAGAAGAGAGAGAAAATGGGGTAAAGGAAGAGAGAGCAAGCTTGAAGAGAAAAAGCTTGAGGAGAGAGAGAACGAAGAGAAGGAGAAATAAAGATGTTGAGGTATGTTATTTGGGATTTCAAATGAGAAGTTTTGACAATGGATTTCAAATTGCTGAAATATGGACTTAAGTTTTAATAGGTTGGAATTGGGCCAATTCCAAATCCAAATGTTTGGATTATCCAAACATGCTATTTTGCCAAATCCAGCATTTCAAATGAAATGCTTAAAACCAAACAGGCCATTGCGTATTTATGCATTGTTATCTAGATAAAGTTGTTTTCTGCTTCAGCATCATCCATAAAAAAATTTGAAACATCAAAGGCCGAGCATGGATGTAATAGCTTCATGAACAAAGTTTGCTTCAACATTTTTCCCTTTGTTTTTTATTGAAGCCTAATATAGGTCTACCAAATGTTTGGCAGTGCGACATGCACCCCCCCAATGCCCAGTCATGCCACATATGTGGCAAGTGTCCTTTCCTTTGTAGGATGTTTGTCTTTCGTTTCCATATGATTGTCCTCAATTTCTATCAAAAATTTTAAATTTATTATTATTTCTTGGGGAAAATCGAAATCGAACTCTACCACGTCCACGACCCTTGTAATTACCACGTCCTCTCCCACGATTATTGTAATTACGGCGTCCACCCCTATGTATAGCATTCGCTGCTGGTGGAGCAGTGTTTTCTATTGCAATTATCTCTTGGGTGCCTGAAGACCCCGTAGGTCCAAGATTACGATTTTTCAGCAGAAGATCAATATTTTGTTCAGCCACAAGTAGCACCGAGATTAGCTCAGGGTATTTTTTGAAATCTCATAACATGTATTGTTCAGCCAATTAATATTATATTAGTTGCGTGGAAAGCGGAGAGTATTTTATTTATCATTTTCGCTTCTGTGATGGGATGATCACAATATCTCAGCAATGACACAATTCTAAACGATATTGAATTGTAATCACTGACTGTTTTAAAATCCTGGAACCTTGGATTGGTCTTGTCAAAATGTACCTTTGGGAGGAGCACATTTTTGTGATGCCCATATCCTTTCAGTTAGGCTACTCCATAGTTATTTGGGATCATCCACAAGTAGGTATTCAGTTTTTAAATTGTTACGTAAATGATGCCTGAGAAAGACTGGGGTTTTTTCCTTTTCTTATTCATTTGCTATTTTGACTAATGCAGCTGATGTAGTTGCATCCCCTTGTTGGGTTGTCACACTTTTAATTACATGTTCCAGTTATTGGGCCTTTAAAATCATTTAGAAGTCCGCTATCCATTCTAAAAACTTTTGCTCAGATAGATCTAGTATATTAAATTATCTTTGACTAAATCTCTCATTTTTTACTACAATCACGTAAATATTTGGAATTAGTAAATAATGATAAATCACATATATTATATCATTATAATTATACATAAACAATACAAACAAAAAAATACTAAAATAGTGTACAATATTAATAAAGTAAAAAAAATACCAAAAATGGAAAAAAAACACGAGTGAAGAAAAAAAACTTCCTAAAATGCACTTAAAGACATAAAAAAAAATGATATTCATGTACATTTTTCGTCATTCTTCCGGGGAGATAATTTCTTTTGTCTTCTACTTATGTATTAGGAGATATATCATTAATGTCATGAGGAGGAAAAGAAACCGGCTATAAGGAATAAATATATAGAGCCTTATTTTACTAAAATCCTCCTTAAAATAAGAAAATGAGGGTGGGGGACGGTTGTCGTCGGCGTGGAACATGGTGGCTGAAAAATTAAGAAAAAAATTGTGAGTTCAGAAAAAAAAATTGACAGAAGATAAGGGATGTGTGGTGAAAACGGAAATGGGTAATCCGCTTTTATAGAGATTTATCCCTAACTGTACAATTTATCTACAGTTAAAGATATACAACGCAATAAGATTTTAAGATTGACAAACATATATTAGAGCATGTTGGTAAAATGGTAATATAATATATGTAACTACAAATGCGAAAAAAATAGAAGATTAGAGACAATAATATGTAATAGTCCTCTGAATGCTTGTTTCCTGCATACATATAGCAATATTGCACATATAAGAGATAATAATTTTATCACTTCACTAGGTCGTCCATATAGGCGACAAGTTTAAAAAAAACAATTAACCCGTCCATATAGGCGATTCAAGAGCAAACGAAATAACATAAAGTAAGTGTCCTTGCCCTCCATGAAGGTGGCTTTATTATCAAATTATTTATGTGAAAGTATTGGGTCAGACCGTCTGACCCAATATGTTTCATCGGACGAAACTGCGACAACGGTACCGCTGCTCCTTCTTCATCTGAACAACAAAATAATACGCATAAACATTAAAAAAATTGGAGAATCACAGTAAGTATCGTAAAAATGAGAAGAGTACTCACGAAAGATGATGATATCAAGAAGAAACCTTAGGAAATGGGAAGAAGATGATGATGATGATGAAAAGCAATGAAGGTTTGCAAGAGAGAGAATGAATATAGAAAAAGAAGTTGCGAAAATGAAAATGGAAGAATGAAGGTGTTATAAAAAGGTAAACGTTTCACTACTATGTAAAATGTGAAGGAAAGCTGAAATGAAGAATTTCGAGCCATTGAATGTATATAGTTTTGTTATACTTTTTTTTATCTAACAAAGAAGAAAGAAATCTGCTAAGAGGAATGAAGAAGAAGGAGAAAGTGAGAGGAAAGCAGAGGTTAGTGTTTTTTTTTTTTAATATTAGTTAGTTGTTAAATGAAAGAATAATAAAACTAAGAATCCCAAGTTACTTTCATTTAGACCTAACTTACTTTCATTTAGACCTAAGTTACTTTCATTCAGACCTAACTTACTTTCATTTAGACCTAACTTACTTTCATTTAGACCTAAGTTACTTTCAGTTAGACCTAAGTTACTTTCAGTTAGACCTAAGTTACTTTCAGTTAGACCTAAGTTACTTTCAGTTAGACCTAAGTTACTTTCATTTAGACCTAAGTTACTTTCATTTAGAGGTAACTTACTTTCATTTAGACCTAATTTACTTTCATTTAGACCTAAGTTACTTTCAGTTAGACCTAAGTTACTTTCAGTTAGACCTAAGTTACTTTCATTTAGAAGTAACTTACTTTTATTTAGACTAACTGAAAAAAATGAAGACTAACTGAAAACAAATTAAGACTAACTGAAAAAAAAATGAAGACTAACTGAAAAAAAATGAAGACTAACTGGAAAAAAATTAAGACTAACTGGAAAAAAATTAAGACTAACTGAAAAAAAAATTGAAACCACCTGAAAGTCGTCCGATCAAATATTATGGTCGGATGAGTCCGACACAATACGTTCTCATTATTTATTTTCTGGGTTAGTGACATGGTGAAGTTTACTACTAGTTTCTTCCTGGACATGTTCATTTCTATCTCTTGTTGGGGGTTGATTTTCAGTTGGTTGTATAAGAGAATTACTATTAGTGTTGGGAACATGAGTCTGTGGGTTTTCTCTGGTGTGGGTATTTGTACTATCGTTGAGATTATTGGGTCGAGACTGTCTTACAGTAGCCCGTGTTGGGTTGGTAGTGAAAGGCACATTGTTCCGCTCTATCCAAAAATAAACACCCAAGACAAATACATTGTATAAGACAATGTTAATCCCATTATTTTGTTGATCCATCTTCGGGTAGTAAAGGATTGGGCTTAGAGAAAAAAAATTAGAACTTGAGACAAAATGGATCTAAAGCCTTTTTAAAGATACCTTTATTTTTTTCGGTAGCAAACTCGTGTTGATAACGTGTTGTGAGAAATATATAATAGAGAGAAGATACTGAGAGGAATGTATCACTAGGGTGTATACATATATCTACTTCTTAGAATGATTGTATTTATAAGCATAAATTTCACTGTGTATATCTGCGTAAATTCAACAATTGCAGCGGTTGGGGAAAAACTTTCCCAACATGCATTGACTGCATGTCAGGTGAAAGTCCATTTCAGTGGACTTCACTGTACTATATAGTGGATTTACAATTCCACTGTTATCTCAACAATCCTCTCTATTTTACACTAAGCAATTTATTTTATCACAAGAAAGAAAACAAAGTAATTAAAGGAATGCAATAATTTTTTGTGTGAATTTACCAAAGAGGCAAACTCCCATAAAAAAAAGGACCAATTAGTTGTGGCATCTGAAGGCAATGCGGATGTTCCCAAATTTTCGAGAATCATCCAAGAAGGATATCTTGATATCCTTGGAAAAATCCTCGATAGTTTATGTACTTGGGTCCTAAAAAGTCTCGAAATAGCCAAGTTTAAAGGCATCTATATATACACATCTTGAGGGCATTCATATCTGAGCAACAAACCTCAAGTGATATATCACAAGGTCATAAGGGACGTTTTTACAAGTGTATCCATGACAAAGAGCGAGCATTTGGGGTGTTGAGAGGGCCTTTGGTGGTACATATGGATTAGGACGATATTCAATGATTGATGCATACTTCGTTGTGAAACAAAAGTATGAAAAGAAAAGCCAAGATGTTAAAAGTAAGGGCAATCATGAAGTCCGATAGCCAATTAATGGAAGCAATGCTATAAGTGCAAGCTTGGCTCTTGTGAAACATACTCTAAATACATTAAATATAATTTCATTAGAGACTCTAAACCACTCAAAGATCATCACAAGGTATCAATATTTTTTGCAAAGATCCTCAATTAAAAAAAAAAACAACTTTGATATGAAAAAAATCCCAAAAAAAGCAAATTTGAAAGCTTTAAAGTACATGCTTTTGAGGCATTCTTGTGAGTTGTGACCAAAGCAATATACCTCAAGGGAAGCATCATAAGGTCATAAGCGATCATTTAAAAGCACATCCTTGGCCAAGAATGGATATAGGGTGTTATCGAAAGGATTTCGAATTTGTCTTTGAGTTATTTTAGGACGATGTTTAATGATTGATACATATGCTGTTATAAAAGCCCAAAAGTAGAAGTCCCCAAGCTATGAAAGGCAAGACAAGGCCAAGTTTTGATGGGCTAGATTACTGTATGCTCGATCTTTACCTTCCATTGTGATTTATGGGAAATCTATTGCACTATTATGGAAAAGAGTACAGTAGGATCTAGTTCCAAATATTTAAGGCATAATTTTCCGACATCTCCTAATTCAAACCACGCATGTGGGTTGTGTATAAGAAATAGGTACAAAATCTCGATTTCACTAAGCAGAAGGTGAACTATCCTCTCACCTTTTCAATTTCTAGTACACGACAGCTACCCCGAAGAACTTCCATCAAACAAGTCCCTAACATTTTTTTCACACTTCTCACTATCGTCGCCTATATTCCATAGTTCTCAAATATTTTTAATCAATCTCTGTATATTACTCCCTACGTCGCATAATATAATGCCTATTTCATTTTGGTAGGTCAAACTTTAAAATTTTTAAACGAATATACTCATTTGTATATATAAAAAAACATATTTATGTAGGATCTTATTAGATTCGTCTCAATGTGTAGTTTCATAATATCAATTTTTATATTTCTTTATTAATACGGAATTGAAGATATTAAATATCAAAGTTACGTCTTGGAGACTGTGTAAAAAAGAAACAAGCACTATATTATGGGACGGAGGGAGTAGTTGTTTTTTCAAGTAACATTTTTATCAAAAAAAATAATATAATCAATATATTCCATTGCCACACAAAAAGATAAGCACACTGATATATCATTTTTTAAAGTTTCGATTCATTATAAGTATAATGTTACTGTTATTCTGAAAAAAAAAAAGTACAACGTTACTGCTCATTGTGTTTATTAAAGAAATAGTCCAACTCTAACTCACATATAAATCTCTTTAATAGACATATTTTTTCATATAAAAATAGATATTCAAAAGTAATTTGAGAATAAAAAAAGATTCCTTTGACCACTAATCTTATAAAAATGGTTTTCCATCAAAATCGGTGTGAAAATAGATTTGAGCCTCTCATTTAAAGTCCATTACATAAGTACACCTTTTTTTGGACTTTTGAGGGGATTAGAAGCAATATGCTTGGGTAGTTGAAACTTGAAAGTTAACAACGCATGCAATAAAACTGTGATAAACATCTAACAGTTAGATGTATTATATATAAATTTGCGTATAATAAATATTGTTTGTGTATATAATATATATTGATTGGCTATGTAAATATATTATTTGTGTTGTTTTTCTCATATTTGTTATAAAAAAAACAAACAATATTTTTACATACACAAATAATATTTGTTATATACACAAATAATATTTATTACACAAAAACTTATATTAGATATGTCTAACTATTGGAGAGTTATAACATCTAAAATTATGGCCTATGCAAGATAGCAAGTAGATATGAAGCCAATGATCCATTAATCCTCGTCCTTTATAGTATCCAAACAAGAACAAAAAGTTAAAATTTGTTCAGTACTACACTCTCTAAGTCTCTAGTGGACTAGTACCTAGTGGTTGTGTCTGACTCTAAATTATTGTACAACTAGTACTTCACCCTTTCTTTGGTTCATCATCACATTATACTTCCTCATTCTCAATATTAAATTAGGTAAAAGTAAATTTGATCAAACTTTATCTCTTAATTAATATAATCAACAAAATATATTTATGGTGACCTTGTTAAATTCATTACATTGTAATTTCAGAAATCCACCTTTTATAAAATATCATTAAAACATAAATAAATAGTGGTTAATCTCTTATCAAAAAAAATAGTGGTTAATCTTATACTGTTATATATAATACTTTCTTTGTTTCTTTTAAAGTATAATACTTTGATTTTTATACTATTCACACAACTAATTTTAATCATTTTTTACTAATATATAAAAACAAAAATAATCATACATGTTGAATTCTGGACAGAAGTGGGCCGCTACTTAATCCACATACACCATACTAGAAAATGCCCACTAAAAGCACAGACAGCGAAAGATAACAGCTCACATAAGCTACCAAATGAAATTATTGCCTGTAATTCAAAGTGCAGCATCAGAAATATCATCTCCCGAAGTTACAGGGCTATTTTGCCTGAGTTCCTTAGAGAGAGTTGTCTCGCGCCCCTAGGTATTCTACCAAGAAGGTCTATGGTTTAAATCCGTGTAGCGCTACTAAATTTATATACTATCGAATGAATTGAAGTAAGGATTCACAGCATTTTGCAACTAATTTGAAACATCCAAACAACGCAACTAAAGACGCAGAGGTAATAACATCTTTTAATGATACCGGATAAGATGCGAGGATGCCATCGTATTCATGATATTGCGAAAATGTTTAAATTACTACAACTATTACCGCTGATGATTATAACAAAAAAAAATATAGTACTCAACTACTCAGTAATCCTGAACATGCTCTTGAAGTATCAAAATTCCAGGGTCTGCTAAACATCACCCATATCTAAGCCTCCAAAGACATAGATCCTAGCTACCTGACAATATATCTATAAAGAACAACACCTCAAATTCCTGTGAAAGCTTTCTTCCCACCAGCAGCAGCTCCAGCAGGAATCACCTTCAACACGTTGAACCTCACTGTCTTTGCGAGAGGCCTGTAAGAATGAGAGGTTATTAGAAACATCGAATACTCTAATCTACTTAGTGTACCCAAGTCTTCTTAAAAAGAAAGAGGTCCAAGAGACACTAACCTGCATTGACCAATGATGACATGGTCTCCCTCCTTGACACGGAAGCAGGGTGATACATGTGCCGCGATGTTTGAATGCCTCTTCTCATACCTGGAGGCAAAATCATCAAAAGAATAATCAGACAACTCAAAACTAGCATATACACAGCACCAGGGTGAAAGAAGCAGCTCAAATCTTGCCTTTGGTACTTCTTGATGTAATGAAGGTAGTTACGACGTACAATGATGGTTCTCTGCATTTTAGCACTGTGGCATGTGCCAGCTAGAATACGTCCCCTGATTGAAACAGAACCAGTAAAGGGGCATTTCTTGTCAATGTATGCGCCTGGCATTAACAAATATTATGCCTGTTAGAAGAGCAAAATTGACAAAACTAATCACAGAATTTTCAAAGTTTGAGAAGGGATGTTAAGAACAGTAAACAAAACTTATAATTACCCCCTTTCACCGTTAAGATCGGACAAAATGTAAAACAAAAAATTGGCTATCAATGGACTGAGTGTTCCACCTATGAATGGGTATAGCTGGAGAGAATAGAATCTATCTCTAGTCTCTAAGAAGGAGGAAAATGTCTTGCCATAATTAAAGAGGGATTATTGAAGAGAACACTCAAGCTCCAAAAGAACGTAGATTTGTAAGTAGTAGTTTCCCTCCTGTCATTCCTAACAATATATCTCCACAAAACATGTTGCTATCACATGTCTTCTTCCCAGGAGCACTATATACCATATAAGTATATAACAGATCCACATCAAGCACTAAGGTATTATTAGCTTCGTATGATTGGGTTTCAAATTAATGTCTCAAGTGCTTTTACTGATAACTATTTACAACTTTTGCTCTAGCATACATTCCAAAATTATGAGTAAACTATATACATTGCGATAGACCAATTCTTTATCTCACATCTCATAATTCCTCCATGTTCTTATAATGAATATGAATCTCACTAGAACCTACGTATATATATATATATATATATATATATATATATATATATATATATATATAATATATATATATATATATAATATAATATATATATATATATATACACACACAAATCCCAGGATCCACTACAAGTCTACAACACACTGATGGGTAACTCTACCATAGCATTTTGTGTTCGAGTGAGATGATTGAAAAAGGGCATAGGGAATCACCAAAACTAGTTTGGTTTGAATCCTAAAGTTTATCTTCAAGCCAAAAACATGAGAAAAAGTCTCGGTTCGTCCAAAGAAAGTAAACCAAGAAAATGGGTTGAATTGCAAAAGAAAATAACTACAACAGTTGGGGGGGGGGGGGGGGTCTTCTTCCTATTATTTGTAAATTCCTACCATAATCTCCCAAATAGGTTGATGAGCTATTTCTTCCCATGAGCACCTTATACTGTATAAAATGTGCAGTTGTGCAAATCAAGAAAACTGGCAAGATTCAAATTCTTATCTGTAGATTTTAGTCTCTCTCTCAAGCACATCCTTTCATAGTCATATCCTTCTATTTTCAAACAACATACTGAACAAAGGTGAAAAGAATTATTCATCTCTCATAGTTCCAGCATGTTCGGATGAATTTTAGAGACCATTTGAGCCTCGAGGCTTCTTTTATACACGAAAGTTTCCATCTCCACCATAAAGCACTGAGAGATGAGTCACTACAGAAAAAACAATAGCAGTTGTGTGCTAAATCGTTTGCATTACAATATGGGATCTATCAAGTGTTAACAAAGATCATGAAGAGCATTTTACAATTCCTAAAATTCCTTTAATAGACCAAAAAGAAGAGGAAAAGGTCATAATCCTCATCCAAATGAATTAGAAACAGTGAAACACCCACAAATTCTGGAAACTTAAAGCCCTCAAAAAATTATCAAGAGTTCGAAGTACAATGACACAAGCATATAAAAGCACAAGCTCATCGTCCAAGTTCCTGACACTTTTTACCAGAATTTAGACCAATCATCAGCATGAATGTTACTTCGAAAACCCTGATGCAAAACTATTTGGACTGCCAAACAAAGCTTTATTACATAAAGTAGCCAACAATCACCTGAACGAAAAGATCTTGCGCAGATATGCAGTATCCTAATGCAAAACTATTCAGATTATCCCACCAAACAATTCGCGGATCGCCTTGGATCGCGGAACGGGAACGGGAACGCGATTCGCTAGTCGAAAGAATTTGGATCGCGATGGGATTTTTTTTCGGAACGGATTTTAGGAACATAATTCGATGGAACATAATACGCACTAATAATGATAAAAAATAGGCACTCATTTTGCTATATTTTTTTTAAAAATATTCAGTCGTTAAAAAAAAAGAAGTTTGAGAATCAATTACAATGCCACAATAAACAAATGATAATTAACCCAAAACCTGGCTCTTTAATTATGGGGAAAGGAAGAAAGGTTGAAACTTGAAAAAGTAAGTTATTGTTCTTATTTTTCCCATGTACCCCAATTCCCTAAAAAAAAATCTTAATACAGTGAATGGTGAGGAAAATGAATGGTGAGTATATAGTAACATTCTCTAGACTAATCCTCACCCTTCATTTTCCTCACTCATTCATTTCCACTTTCTCTAATATCAAGAACCACCAAGTCTCTATCAACCAAAACACTCATTGCATTGCCTAATAAAAGTTCATGAAGATGAACATCCATCTTTAACCTCTTGCCTACCCGTAAAAAAAAAAACAAATACACCTCAAGGCGCCCACAACCACCGCAGCCACCAGATGAGGAGAAGACAACCGGAGGAAAATAGGTAACCCTAAACACTTCAATCAACTCGATTTTATATTCCTATCAAAAGCCCCATAATTAAAGCACAAATTTTGTTATGTTTCCCCTTCAATTAACAAAATTAGGGTTTATTCAAACCCTAAATCTCGAAATCTCTACCCACCATTTGGAACGCCAATTTTAACGATCTAAGTCGTGTTCCCTACCGATTTGGTGCGCAAACGAATGGCGTTTCGGAACGGACGAATCGAAACATGATTCGCGGGGGGTAGGGGCGAATTAGGTAACCCTGCACCAAAGTTTCATTTCTTCAATTAGTCGACCAAACATGTCATGTTAAACACTCCAAGTTGATGTGCAGCCTATATGGATGATACTAACAACATAAACCTGCCTATGTGGTGTCTCCACCAAAGAGACCAAGATGTTTCAGATTCGTCAATTTTGCCCAGAGAGACCGGGAAATCAACAAATCCAATTCAATACCCCTACGTCCCTACCTAACATATCCCAGAGATCACACCATGATAATCACACGACAAGTTCAAGGATCATTGTCAATACCAATACTGAGCTCTCCGACCATCACTTGTTGCTTTCCATGGGCATTCCAATTTACTTACTTGTCGATGCAAAGTAGTGTCTTAATGTATGCTCTTCTTCTTTGATCGATTATTAAATTCTACAGTTCTCACAGTACAAAGCCATGAGACTCCATCAGTCAATTGTATTTCAAACCAATCACCACTATAAGATAAAACCTCCATGAAAACTCCAGCACTAAGTATACTGTCAAGCTGGCAGCAAGTCTTCAACCGCATGTCAAGTGCTCGCAACAAACACAATCATCTATAATCCACAAAAACTCTCCTCAAGATTACATTTGCCATTTGAGAACATGGAAACCCTCTTCTTCAATGACCAGCAAGTTTCTTCCTCCTCATGGATCTTTAATATCCTAAAATTAGCTTCTCATTATAATAATCTCTTTCATTAACTCTAATACTTTCATTACTTGTCATCTTGCTATCCATAATATACAAATACACTTCCTCCGCTTTTGACTTTCACACTTGCAAATACACAACTTGAAACATATATTAAGATAAATCAACATCATCTTACGTTCTAAAGTTTGTATTATACTACTATATCAGTAAGTGCATACACAGTACAAAAATCAAAACGTTGCAACTATTAAAAAACAGAAGAAGTATTTCATTTCTCAGCAAAGTTATTATTCTATTGTTTTCCATGCAAATCAGTAGAGAGCAAAGAAAGAACCTTCAATGGCTTCTCTAGGAGTCTTGAATCCCAATCCAATGCTTTTCCAGAAACGATTTCCTCCTTTTCCTGGCCTCTTCCCTTTTCCAGATTTCTTCGAGCTGCAAATAATTACAAAAATACTAATATTAATATCCAATTCTCAATGAAATTATTGAATTAAATCACCAAATTTCACATTCTCTATCCAATTGAAGTGAAAAATCAAACTTGAAAGAATTCATCATACCTCAGAAACAGTTTTGGCTGCTTCAGAAAGGCCTTCTCAGTCTGTAGAAAAAACAAAAAAAAGATTAGATAACAAAGTAGATGATATGATTGACAATTAAAGAAAAAATTGAGAAAAGACAATAAGTAATGGAGGTAATTTGGTAGAATATTGACCTGCTCCGCCATGATTGAGTGGTTGTAAGATGAGATAGAGGAGGCGCCGAGGAAGAGAGAAAGAGAGGGGACGGAGCAGCTTAAACCCTAGTTTTCGACGCAAGTTTTAATAGAGAAATTATGTAATATTCGACTCATGCCTTTTTATATTATAATTTATAAGTAACGACCTACTTTTAATTTAAGATTAGGTGCAGGTCTACGTAATTCCCAAATTACCCCTCACATTTGGGGAATTCCTCAGATACCCCCGAGGTTTGTGTTTGGGTCTAAAATACCCTTACTCTTGACGGAACCCTAACGCCCTTCAACTTTTTTTTTCTCTCTTTCTTCAGTTTCTCTCCTTCCTCCCACCCTCCTCCATGGATGAACCTCCCAACTTTCTCTCTCCATCTCCCACCATCCTCCAAAATTTCCCCAATTTAATTTCCTTCAAATAAAATAATAAAAAAAAAAATTGAAGGAGGAAGATGAGCAGCCACCGTGGCTGCTCCGGTGGTCGGCCGGCGATAATAAGCCGGGGAGGGGAAGTGATGCAGACTGCCGGTCGGTGAGCAGTCGAGTCGACGAAGAAGGTGGCTGTAACAGCCACCACGCGACGCACACCGTGCAGCAGCTTCGTGCTGCTGGCTGGCGCTGGTACTTTGCTGCCGGCGTTGGCTCGCGATACCGGCGAGGTGCCGGTAAATTCATCTGAAAGGGAGGCCGGAATTTTGGGTCGGCGAGATGCAGGCTGTTTCGCATGAAAGCAGCCTTGTACTGCTAATTACTTCACGTGATTTTTCAAAGTTTTAAAAAAAAAAAAAAATTCTGGAAAACGTTCCTTAAAATCTACCATAGTTCATGGGCAGTTACAAATTTCTGGAAAAGGTTAGGGCTTTAGAGTGGGATGGGAGGAGAGAGAAAGCTTGGAGGTTCATCCATGGAGGAGGGTGGGAGAAAAGAGAAACTGAAGAAAGAGAGAAAAAAAAAGTTAACGGCGTTAGGGTTCCGTCAAGAGTAAGGGTATTTTAGACCCAAACATAAACCTCGGGGGTATCTGAGGAATTCCTCAAATGTGGGGTAATTTGGGAATTACGTCAAACCTCAGGGGTACCTGAGGAAATTTCCCTTTTTTTATATAGTAGTACTTCTTCTGTTTTTTTTAACTCTCAACACTTTTTTTTCATCAACTCCAATGTAATTTCTGGGCATGAGAGAGGTAGAAAGGAAAGAAAAAAGAGAGGGCTAATGTGATTGGAGAGAGATAGAGAGAAAGGAAAAACAAAAATAGAAAGTGCTGCAAGTAATTATTTATTTCCCTTTTAGGAAAGTGTTGCGGGTAAAAAAACACAGAGGAAGTAATTAATCTATTCAAGAACCAATTTGATTACTTCAATAAATAAATTCTTTAATCAATTTAGTGACTTATTATAAGTTGTTTTACTATAATAAAATTAGTGTTTGTTTCTAGTTAAATTGTAAATGAAATAATTACTACATATATTCAAAAGTGAGTCCAAAAAAAACACTTGCGCTAATTTATTTGGATGATTCGAAAATTTAATAAAGTTTCTATTTTTCGCCAAACGTCATTCAACATTATCAAATACAAAAAATCAAAATATTATTTCAAATTTGTTGCATCGTGGTGCTGTTGATTTCACTTTAGACATGTTGTGATCCCAATTTTAAAATTTTTGTAATCATTGTTAAATAGTAATTGAGCCTTATTACTAAACTTAAACGTGAACAAGTCTATAATATTTATGCCCCGGGGTTGCGGAGAGCCTGTGACGCCCACCTATGCAATCTTTAAGTGCCCTCAGTGGGTGTTTATGTGGAGTGAGAATAGATGTCAAGCTCTTTGTAATACTGATGTTGGCCCAAACATGTGTGATTTGCTCTTAAGTTGGCGTGACATTGATGATAAAATAAAGATTAAAAGGGTGTTCCTAGCTTGGTGCATATAGGGAGAAAGGAAACTTTATGGTTTTCAACAACAAAACCACCCCACATAAGGTCCTCATGGACCGTACAGCGAGACTTGTCGTGGAGTGTGGAGCATGGAAAGTATGCGAGTCATATTTACACGCTCATGTTACTCCCCACGTTCCCAACCCTCGTCAGTGGCTAGCTCCACCTGCTGGAGTTTATCAACTAAATGTAGATGCTTCGTTGATGGTGGATGGACGGGTGGGATTCAGTGTTGTTGCCCCTAATTCAGATGGTGTTGTTTTGTTTGCTGCCTCATGCCGATTTCCAACTCACTGGATCCCTAAACTTGCGGAAGCAAAAGCCACCACAATGGCGGTTCGCTTGTGCTAGAAATATGGATTGCAGGAGGTCATTTTGAAGTCGAATTGTTAAGTTGTTATTAATCGTCATAAAAAAATGTTTCCAACCTCTATGAACTAAATGTAATTCTACATGAGATTTTTCCTTTTTGTGCTTTCTTTAAGTTTGTTGTGTGGTCCTATGTAAGCGTGATGGGAACTTTGCAACTCATCATCTTGCAAAGCTAGTTCCTTTCGGAAATGAACAAGTTTGGGATAATCACATCCCTTCGAAAATAGCGCCATATGTACAAATGAACAATTTATCATTGGATTAAACTAGCTTGCATTTTTCCCTTAAAAAAAAAAGGTAAGTTAAACAAAAAATTTCCTCTATTACTTAATACTTACAATATTAGTTTTTTAGAGGTTATAGTTAACAAAAGTTGTCTATCAATTGTCACTTATATACTATAAAATTATCATATTTACAGTGATTTATCTAATATAGGTCACCCACGATTATATCAACTCAATTCCTATCTCGTGCAATACAATGATTTAACCCAATTGTAATCATCAGCTAACCATTAGTTGATTCAAGAACCTTTCACATAATTAATAGGTGTTAGCAACAGACGAAAACTAAGCATAAACTCTGGCGATGGCGTACGCCGATAGCCTTGGCCAGGCATTGCATTGCATTGCATGTCATGTTAATGTAACATTAACTTTTGCCTTCACTCTTTCTAGGAGCCAGGCAACATAATCTTAGGTAGATCAAGATCATCACATTGGTCATTTCACTAGATACAACAAAACTCACCATAAATGGCTGACTGACGTAACATTAGCTTCTCATACCAAATTACATTAGTTATCACTTGTCAGCAAATAACTTTCAAGCTTTACTATCTCATAAAACATGACACTGAGCATTTTTGCACCAATCAAACAATCATCTAATCGTTTAAATTCTAAACAAACATTGATCAACTCAATCAAACAATCATCTAATCGTTTGGATTTTCAACATTGATCGACTCAAGGGCCATACTTTACATGACAGATATAACCAAAATTTTGTCAGAAACATTACTTGTCAAGTATCCCAATCTATATTTTCCTCTCCAGCATACAAACGACTAGCGAAGCCATCCTTGTCGAAAATTATGTACAAAAAAATACAAAAACATCCTTGGTGTCAAAGGAATCGACTTGCCAGGATGATCATAACCCACGCACAAAAGTCACATAAAATGCTGGAAGTTTGATATCGAAATTCAGACAAAAAAAAGATTCTACGCTTCTCGATGCATATATAACAGATTCTCTACATGAACAATCCAAACAAAATTGAGAATCTCTGGCAGAAAATCTCGAAGGACAAAGAATCGCAACAAGTTGCTGAATGAAGCTCAGTACCATCTTTCCATCATCGAACCATCAAATAATACTCCATCAGTGAAGAAAATGTATTTGAAGAAATTGATTTTGAATAGCCTCAAATATAGATGGAGGGGTTGACAGATGTAATTACTCTGTATTATCTGTGCACTGCATGTACAGGAGTACTAAAGTAAACAAAAATTACTATAAAATGGGGAAAAGAAAAACCTCTCTTCGGATGCCTAAATTGTTCCAAGGACGAAGACCAAAAAAGAACCAGAATAGCCTAGTAAATTTGCGCATGCTTCCCATGAAGTATATGTAGCATCAAAAAACTCAAAAGTGATCCTGTGTTCCCCAGTAATAACGCTCACGATGCTAACCGCGTCCACTCTATCTCTGCGCGTCTTAGGATTAAACACAACTTTCCTGTGTAGCAGCTCATTCCCTCTGCATCAAAAAGCAAAAGGGCATTTTATCAGATAAGCTAGGACCATAATAGGCTCTAATATGGTTGGATAGAACATTTTTACTGGAAAGTGATTTTCCACAAAATTATAATAAGCTACAATTGATTAAATAAAAAAAAATCTCCAAGGAACAACAGAATTGTAGTTTGGTTTCCCTTTGTTTAGTTTCCCAAGGAAAATGGAATGGAGGCAAGGGAATGGATGGCAAAAAAAACAAAGAGAGAGGTAAGGAGCATATATGAAGGAAAATGAGATCTTTGCTATGAATCCATATTAAGGGGAAGGGCAATTTAGATATTATCTTCATCAGTTAGCTAAGGGAATAAACTAGGTAGTTGTGTTAAGGAAATTACTCTGTATATAGGGATAATTAGAGAGGGAAAGGTATGTTGAAAATTGTGGAGAATGATTAGTGGTTTTAGCTTGGGAGAGTGTCATTCCTCTCGAAAGATTGGTGAGGCTGTAATTGGTGAATAATCACCTAGATTAGCATTAATTCAGTCATATCTCACTGTTTTCTTCTTTGAACCTTGTTCTTCATCCTTTGATCTATCAACTCTATGTCTAATCTCATTGCTTTGGCCACTAAGCTATGCTAATTCATAGCAATCTTCCTCGAAAAAGGGAAAGAATTTTCCATCATTGAAAAACAATGTTCCACCCTAAGGAAACCATTTAGCCTAGTCTGGAAAATATTTTCCTCCCAAACAAACATTCTTCTCCCAACCAAATATTTCTAGGTCTTCCAAAGTTCAAACTATTACAGGAAGGAAAACGTAAACAAAAATAAAATTTGTAATATCACCTTTTGGCGCTTAGGATTTGAACCAGGATTTAGATCAGCTCCTCGCCTTGATGTCCCAACTTCATTATCCTCAGCCTGCAATAAATAAATTTTATATTCATCCACCAGAACAATATCACAATCCTTAACGCATAACAAGTCAGAAAAATTGTAAATACAAGTTAAAAGATATATTTTTATTAGTAGCAATTACAGGTAAGAACTACAAACGCAAGAGAGTGAATGCTCACTGGAGTTGAAGAAGTTGAGCCATCTCCGTGCTCGGAGATTAAAGGCATAATTTGTTCAAGCATTCTTGACAAGAATATTCCTTCCTCGGTGACCATCGGCTCTGCTTCCTGTGCAACCGCGCTGCTAGTCCTTTCTTGCTCTGTAACTGATCCCGTGCCTGTTCCCTGTGAACTCTCTACTTGGATCTCCCCGCCAGGGAAGAGTCCTCTCAGGAGTTGAAGAATACCAGGAGGGACCTCTCCGTCAGAATTCTGATCATTCTGGATTCCTCCTGCCGACAAGATGTTGATATCAATGGTACGAGAAGAAACTGACTCCCTTTGTCCAGCGGTCGAAGCTGGAGCCCCTCCTGCTCAAACAAACAAACACGCACCACGTCTGAATTAAATTTCTAGCATCCTGAAAGTGATGCAGAAGGCACACATGTAAACCTAAATGGACACCCCATAAAAAAGATAATTACCACAACCAGTTAAAACTGCTCAGAACCATCTCAACTCTCAATGGAAACCAAAAAAAGAAAACCATATTATCAGTTAAGCTGGGAACATAATTGCATGACTTCAAAACGAAATAGACTAACAAACAAAAGCTAGATTTGTCCATGAAAAAAGGGACAAATAAAAGAGATCTCAAATGTAAAGATGAATCACTTCAAGGTGGTGGTCTAAGTTTATGGTCAAAAATAGCCTGTTGAACCACCAAATATTCTCAAGCAAGTGAACCTTTACTTAAACTCTGAAAATGCAGATGATCGCCGATGCAATAGTCACTGAGCACAAACGAGGCACATTTAGAAATAGGAGAGTAGCTTAAAAAGAGAGAAAAAGATGTCCCTTCATGAGCTATCCATGGTTAAACAAGGGGGTACCCAAGGCTCCAACAACATGGAGTCATGGGCACCTGTGACATTGTAAAAAAAAAAAAAATGGACACCTGTTGAAGGGTTGATAGAAGTATGACCAAAGATGATATTTTTCCTGCCACTATAGTGTACAAGATAGACTTAGGTCCCCCTTTTAGAAAGTTGAACCACACTCGACTTTTGTAGTCAAAGCATGTCAACTTTGACCATATCTACTGTCCCATATACTAATATAATGAAGTAATGAACACCATAATGAACTATAAAAAACAATCTTATAAATTTTGACTTTAATTATCTAGTAATTTCTTCATCTATAACTGAAATTATATTTTAACAAATTAATTGTCAAAGTTTAAAAGTTTTGACCATCATGTTCAAATGTGACCTATGATAAATAGAATACATGTACTTCAAATTCTCCATCAGAGAGCAATATTGAAACACTACAAGCTTTGCCCCTCATCAAGTTCTACTGTTCCTCTGTCCTTTCACGCCACTTATGTAAAGCATAGCACAAAGTATCTCTAGGCAAAAGAGGTAGTATTTCAAATTCTCCACGCCCATATTAGATCTTACTACAAACGATCATCGAACATCTCCCACCTTTCTTCACTCAAGTAATCAAGACTCTACAAGCTCCATTTTACATCAATCAATAGTGGACTAACTCTGAATATCGCAGTAAAAGCAAAACGTGTAGGTGGATCAACTCATCAAGTTCCCATTAAAATAGGATCCACACAAGGAAAAGCGCTTGCCATTCGTTGGTTATAAGGGGCGGCCCCAATTCCAAA
The DNA here is from genome assembly GCF_026745355.1 of Beta vulgaris subsp. vulgaris. Classification (NCBI taxonomy): domain Eukaryota; kingdom Viridiplantae; phylum Streptophyta; class Magnoliopsida; order Caryophyllales; family Amaranthaceae; genus Beta; species Beta vulgaris. The sequence continues at coordinate 54,025,561 of NC_079209.1, forward strand.
GCGTCTGGGTCGAAATACACTAGGTAAATTTTTGCAACACATTCAATTCTGCCTTAGTTTGTAGCCTCTTCAGTCTTCATGGTACTGATATTCTTGACAATGATAACATCCTATAACTGTCCAGCCATGTCTTACATTAGTAAATTCAACCTATAAGCCCTGCTCGCAAGTTTAACATAAACTCAAGCATACCCACTCGGTGACTCCCCAAAATGTATGAAAAAATCGTAACAATATGACAACGTCCTGCCGTGTGGGTAATGTTGCTAGCAGTGTGTATAATTTTCAAACTAGAAAAATCGTGATGTTGCTATCAGTGTGTGACTCGAGTATTAAAAAGAAAATCAAGAGCTTGTCTAATTACCATTTCCAGCAAGACCTTCAGTATTTTGCTGCAAACCTGCAGATTCAGAACTGCCATGCGGCTGAGTTTGGACACCACTAGAGTGATGTTCATCTGACACTTGATTTCCAGTTCTACTGCTCAGATTTCCAGAGGGTATGCCTGAATATCTTCCAAGAACAGGATATAATATCCCTAATGCTCCACTAGAAGAGTCTTGTGGTGAGCGATTTAGGTCAGGAACTGCAGCCATCATTGTCCTGAAAGGTAGAATACGAACAGCCGACCCAGTATTTGAAGATGGAGCAGCAGAAGTCTCAGTAGAAGATTGGTTAATTGGTGCCTCTCCACTGACATTAGTTGTAGAATTCCTTTGGCCTGAAGATTGCCTAGATCCAGAAGGTTCAGTTTGTTGAGTTGACGAGCCAACTGGAAATGTAAAACAATTAGTTGAAGCAATAAAAAAATGTACGCATCATAAGATAATAAACAAAAGTGGCAAACCTCTTCGTATTTGTATATCTATACGCCTAGGAACAAAACCAGAACCAATACCACTCATCGAACCAGAGCTAGACTGTAAAGATCCCGAAAGCGGGGTACCAAAACTTGCTCCAGGCTGGAATGGCAAAGGCTGCAAAAAGTTCTTCGGTCAGCAAAATGTTAAGATGAATGGGCACATCTGTAAGTGATGCAAGAAGTACCTGAACCATAAGTGGATTAGGCCCAGATGAAGAAATAAAAACTGCAGGGCCAGCATTGACTACAGCTTCTGACTGTGAACAAGTATATAAGATAGTGAACATTCAATGAATGATGGTATGATACAAACTAAAATGTAAAATCTGCAGAAGATAAAATTAAAGGTCATAACCCACAGGTGATCTGCCAAGTCTCAATGTTGTGACGGTACGACCCAGCTCAAGAAAATATGCACCTAGATTTTGTAGAAGAATCCCATTTCTCAATGCGCCAGATTGAGCAGTTACCCTCGCTGCTGGCTCTGTCATATTCTCTTGATTCTCAAGCTGCCTTCCTAGTTGCTGCAACCGAAGTTAAAATTTGCATACTAACTAAGCAACCATCATCCACCAAAATTGACATAATACAAGCCCTCATAAAATTCTCAGTACTAAAAGAGATGTGTCCAACATGATTCAAACATCACTAACTTTAAGCAACTGTGAAAATCACTCAGGATGGTCACAGACCCACTTCACTTTGCTAAACATAAAGATATTTATTAAAGCAATTCTTAAAAAGTACATACAAGCAAACATTCTTCCACTTGTTGATGGAGCATCTGCCTTGTAGCTGACAACAATTCTGCTAGTGAGGCTGGCGAAGGAAGCCCTTCCTGCGTACTCTCAGACTGTGCCAAGGAACTAGGTCCACCTTCATTCCCATGCAGAGAAGCCTCGTTGTCAGTTTCACTAGTCCTTCCTGTTTGGATAATTTAGAATAGATATTTAATGAGCTAGCACAGGAATAAAAGAATCAGATCAATTAAACGATGCCACACTAAAATGGAAACCAACCATTGTCCCTAAATTCCTGTCTCATATGACTTAAGTATTGGGATAAGGTCGCAAGGGCATCAGGGATTACCTGCAATACCCGAAAACAAAGTGAATTAATAAAAAATAGAATCCCCAGTATATAGGGGAATCAGATGTATGTTAGAACACAGCAATAGGACCCAGTGTGGATCACACTTCTGGCAAGGCCTGCAGCGCCCTAAACAAATGCAGTATTAACTCTGGCCAAATGTATGCCGCAGTTGACAGGAATATTTAGCACAAGTACCGGTGCCTGTAGGGACCCAAATGAAAGTCCAGCAGGAATCCCAAAAGCGTTATGCAGCCTAGATCTATCATTGGAGTTTCTCATCCCAGATTGTTCAGGTGGTGTGTGGGTTGTATCTGCAGTACCATCTAAAATAGGAGCCTCTCCAGGTCTATCATCAACAGGGTCCTGCATGAAGAAAGCCTCAACTGATGAAACAAGGAGAATGCACGTATGGATAGCACAGAAGAAGTACACTAGGAGAAACAAACATGATATATGTGGAACCGGGTTTTCTCCTCTGATTATTTAGAAACAGATTCCTAGCTCTTTTTCTCAACCTGGCTTGACTATTCATATTTCTACCATGTATTGATGTTCTACTCCTTCCATACCTGTTGATGTGCTACTTAAGGCTTGTACACAGTTCTTAAGGTGAGTGAAACAGTAAAGAGAAAACATGATGGGGGTGTGGGGTCAAAGAAAAGTAACGAGAAAAAAGCTTACCACAGAGGTTAGAATATAGAAAGGGATGGCTCAAAAAGGAAAATTATTAAATAAAGAGGGGTGGAGAGAGTACATTCTTAGAGGGCTCTGGATTTTAAAATGAGCAAATCAGAAATTCAGAATTACCCTAGTACCAGTTCCTTCATTGCCATTTCCATGATTTGTAATGCCAATAGAACCAAGAACAGCAGATATGATCTGCATGGAAACAAGAATGAATTCCAACAAAAGGCAGAAAAGAGTCAGTTGCATAAATTAGGAAAGTGTATACAAGTCTCAAATAGAGCTAAGCCTTACCCGATTAACATCTGGAAGTACTCTGTCCCCTTGTCCAGGCATATTGAAAGTTTCAACAACAATACCCGGAGCAACTTGATAAAATTGACCGCGACTACCACTAGAAGACCGATCAACACCTACAACAATTTTTTTCAAGAAAGTCTTAGAGCCTCTTAGTGAAGAATAAGTTATATTTCTATTAGGTATTCTCATGCATCAGTTATAGAAATAATAATAGCTGAAAAAAGGCAACTTATTCAGCAATAGTGATGATGATAACAATAACAACAATAACGACAGAGAAATAAGATAATAGTAATGATAACAATAACACTTAAACAGCAACTCCTTTTTGTTATTGATGTTTGGAAAAATAAAGGCTGTGTACATCAAAATCTCCCCCCTTCTATATATGGCATCGGGATAATGTTGAACCGAGGCCATCAATACTTGTTGGTCCTGTTGGCGCATCGCAATTCAGTTTCACATTGTCCCTCCCGAAACAAAAAGATAAACAAAACAATAAAAACATGCATGATTGAACGGTTGAACCATAAGAAAACTACAAATCCTCAAGTATGCTTCAATTGGGCAGAAAAGGTTGAGCATCATTCGAGTTATTAAACATAATTTCCTTGTGTTCAATTCTTAGGTTCAGGAGCATGTGGTTTAGATTTCAATTGCATCTCTCGAGTATCTATACAAGTACATGAGAGCACAAAATTAGGTTAAAAGGATATGTGTTATGATTTCTAACATTAATTAGATAAGTGTATCTGCATAGTAGTAATATTGATTAAAGTCCAAAGCTGCTCACTGCAGACTTCAATGGTACGATATTTATTGGTCATTGGTGCTTGACATAGTTGACAAACATAGATACAAGTGGAGACCACAACAAACCTGCAGTCCTGCCAATAAGGTAAACAAGATACAGATAATTTTCCTTTTCTCTAACTTCTCTTGTGAGGAACCAGCCAAAGGAAAACTAATTTGCGATTGTATTCCCCTTGGAAAATAGTATTTCAAGAAAATACATTTTCCATTGAAAATGTTTTCCGTGATTCTGTCCAACCAAACAAGCATATATATCTCTCTTTAACCAAAATGAGAGCAAGAAGCCAAAATCAATTAGAGTTCAATATGGATACCTGGATCGGCAGGCAAGCTCCCAGATGATGATGCATTTGGTTCTCGAACTACCAGATGCAGAGTATGACCATCTTCCACGTCTAGCTTATGTTAAGTGAACTTAATTACGACAAACATTAGTGGAAAGAAAACATATGAATGCAGAAAGCACTAATATACATATTTGGCAATCGCAAAAAGCTCAGCCACTACTTAATTAGATGTCAGAAGTTCAGAAATAGAATGAACCCACTTTCAACTCACGCTAGCATTCTCATGTCGCTGCTTAATTTCGCAAAGAGCACAAAAACCCTTACAAGGAGGTTTCATATGGTGATGCAGCTGCCATTTAATACCCTTGCTACACCACAAATAGCAATCAAATTGGCAGAAATAAGAAGTATCACAGGATACAAAAATGCAGAGTAATAATGCTGACAAGTTGCATCCATTACACTCTTATTGCACGTCATATCTTATTCTAATGGGGCCAGAATAGCCATGCTGATAAAACCAACTAACCACAAAACTATTACCATACATCACAGCTTTGCACATTAACCAAAGGTTCTCCTTAGACGTGAAATGAAGGCCTATGCGGGTATTCCTGGAAGAGATGCATGGGTACATGCAAAGACAATCTGTTACCTTGATCTGATAATTTGAATACATCTCAAAAGGACATAGCCTTTCTCAAACTATTTCCTAAAAGTTGAAACCAGGACTCCATCACGTTCAACCTCCTCTCCATAGTAAGATATACAGTAACAAAGAGCATCAAAACCAAGAAGCACATACTATTGCCTTAAGTTCATGTATGGCTGTGCTCAAATCACATTCACCTTTCTATTTCACATATAGAGAGGAGCAATTAGATATCCAATAAAGGAGAAGAACACCATCTGACTTAGCCAGATGAAAAACATAAATTCTTATCTCGAAAGACACGTTTCATAAGAAACTAGTCAGAAGATAAGGTAAACCTTTAGTCTGGGACTGGGTACTAAATAATGAAAAGTACACATGATCCTAGTGTAGAACTCCTCGAAGAATGAAAATTGTAAACTACCCTGGCTCAACAAAAGCAAGTCAAAAGTTTGATCATGTCCCCCCTTATACCACTCAACCACATGAGTAATCATGAACTCAAATCAAATCAAATCAAATCACGTACATAATTGCTAGTGTACATAATTGCTAAACCAAATCAAACCCACATATCAAGATTGATGTACACGGTAGCAATATTAATAGTCCCGATGCTAGAAGCCTGCAAGACAACTCATAGATCCTAGCATTTGACAAAATTGTCGGCCCCTATAGCAATCCATGTAAAAACAAACTGTAAGTACACAACGGTTTATTTCCCTTGCATTACCCTCCCCTTTTAAAAGCATTCTCTCTACAAGACTACTTAGGAATATTGACTATAGCGTCAAAAGAGTAACCATATATTATATATACTTGGATTGGGACCGCATAAGAACTCAAAAACACACAACATCAAGCTGTAACACAATAAAATCAAAGCCTAATTAATAATTTGTCCAGGATAATACAACGAATAAGGTTGAGCAAGCCTAAAATAATTCATATCTTAGAAACAGATGACCACCAAAAAAAATAGAAGTTCGGATAAAATCATACAGTTGTCATAGAAAAATAAAGGATACGGTATGCAGACAACAGCTGATCATCTTTGAGAACCTTTCCTCGACATATCAGACGTTGATGCTCTGTTACAATACCAGTCACAGATGCAATACGTTCTTTCAGGGCAGGTACAGGCATCTGTAGCACATATGTTCAGACATAAAAGATCATACTTTCCTTGAAGACGAATACACAATTTAATAACTAAGTAAAGGAGCAATGGAAAATTTGATTACCTGTTTATCCACCTGCAAGGTATATGTTTGGGAATCCATTGTTTTTATTTTGATCTCTATACTGGTGGCAGAATTTCCAGCTTCATCAAGCCCTAACACCTCATTAGCGCTATGTGCCATCCTCAACAAACCACAACAAACTGACAAACAGATGTAAAATAAAATGAGAAGAAGTTCCTCTGATTCCACTCTATCACTATGAAACGAATTCAAAACCTAGATGCTACAGTTATAACGCACACATTAATGCACACAAAGAAATACATTAATCAAAGTGCACAATTGCACACAAACACGCACCACATACATTAAAGTTATAACCCATATTACGAAGTTCTTACACAGTTCCAGTGTAACTCCATTGAGATCATTACTAAACATATTCGTTACACCACTGTAAGTTACGACATTTCTATTTTATAAAGATAAAACTAGTACAAGAACAGCAGGTTCACTTCTGAAAATCTTTGGCAGGAACATAGTTTGAGTATATAGTATTGCCCGGTTGATCCCTAAGGACAACGCTCCTGTTACATTGACACCACTTCCCGGAGTAGCATAACTGCAACGCGGGGAGTTTATACTAGTAACAACAACATTAGGTAACCTGATAGTTTTTTAACAAATCCAGCAGAGATGTGATGAGAAAACTGTTGCCAAACCACAGCCACTTATCAACTTCCTCCCACCTAGACACAACCGGTAAAGTGGTACTGGCAATCAATATATGGATGACTCATGCTTTGTACCAAGTTGAATGATCTGGACTCATGCTTTGTACCAAGTTGAATGATCTGGACTCCTGAATCTGATACACACTATTGACTATACAATATACTCAGCCACAGTCACCCCCCCCCCTCTCTCTCTCTCTCTCCAATCTCCATAGACTGCATCCTGGAACATGCTTCAGGATCTTGGTACTCCTTTATTCCAGTCTTGTGTGATACTCAAGCAAGATAACTCAAAGTAGCCTGCCCATCCAGAAATTTGGAATTTGCCCATCGTCATTAATTTGGAATCTTAAAGGGTAATGATGGTTGGGAAAATTGGACTTGGCCAAAAGTGCAAAAAATATGTTAGATTTGTCACCAAAGCACTAACTGCATGAGCATTCGATCAAAGCACTTTTGATCTTTAACATATAACGGAACTTAGCTAAATCAAAGTACTAATGGAGGACAAACGACTTCAGTAATCAGAAAACGAGGCACAGTAGCTCATTAAAAAGTTAATCCAGCAATCCAAACATACAGCTAGCAAGAACCACGATTTCAAGATATAAAACTTAATCCTCCCCCACATTGGCCACATACCATAACAAGCTAGTGCATAAAGAAGTTTCTCCACAAAACAAGCTACCGGTGTAGCATAGTACCTCTGCCTGTTCCAAGAAAGGCAGATACCAAGTTCCAGGAAACACTGACCCTCAGTCCCTCACCAGTCACCACTGTACTCCCTATTCATATCTAACCATGTGGTAGAAATATAGAATACAACAATTAAAAACTAGAATTACAGTCATTGGCTCCTGCAGCAAAAGTAACATAGGCAACCAAAGCAACATTTTTACGAAATTCTTAGGCAAAATTATTATTGAATAACTTTGTTCCCATAAGTAGCTCCTATTTGGGAATTTTCTGCTCTCTTGAAGATCAAAACTGAAGAAAATCGAACCCTTTGATAGTAAGCAATCACATCTTGAAACACATACTGAAACATCCAACCCCCTCAAGTTTGAATCAAAAGAAGCATTAACATGTATATAATCATCAATTTTAGGCCAGCACATAATAAGCATTTAAACGATATATGTATGGCCTGGAGAGGTCAAAACGTACACAACCTCATAATTACCACTAAGTATCAAGACAAGATTAGGAATTTTGATTAACAGATTTACACTTGTGAGTCAAATCATATCAAAGAATTAATTCTAGCCCACAACCCTGATTTTGCCCACACTTAACCAACACCAATCACATCAAATCCACACTAATGACTCAACACTTCTTTTTCATATTTTATCAAGTGATACACTAATAGCATATAGCATAAAACTAAAACCACACTTAACGACTTCTCTATGGGAAGCCGAAGCGGTGTTTAAACAACACATTACAAAATATCAAACAGATATAGGAATGAATAAGCTTGCTACCATACGTAGCACCTATTTCAAGTCTACTTTTCTCTTAAAATGTATAACCTACAGGAAATGAGTTAAGACAGATTGAATCACATAATAACACATCCAACCTCAAAGCCCTCCCTCCATGTAAGTTGAAACTGAAGGAAGTCCTAGCAAGCACTAGAAATGCCACACACGTAACGAAAACTGGGAAAAGGCATACTCTCAAGTCACTAAAAAGATTAACTCCAGCATAATTCTAACAAAACCATCTCACTTCTAGATATGATCAATTATAAATCAGCAAAAGAACAAACCTTTAATTTGCTAAAATGAACATCAAACTCCAAACCAAATCTTATCAAAGAATCAACTCCCATCACATAACTTCAACATCCCTAATTCTGCTCCCAACCCTCATACCACTCCAAATCAAACACAACTAGAAAAATCCCTCAAAATCACACTTAGCAGAAAAACAGAAACACACACACAAACAATTTCAGCAATTCAATGCAAGGAGCAAACATTTAAGTGGTTTTTTTCCATTTCCACTCATTATATACACCCACTACACAAACACCCAAAATCAACCATTCTAATCAAGTTTAGAGCTTTCAGAATCATCCCAAAAAAATAATTAAACCCATAAGAAATCATGACATTTACTCCATCATAACATACAATTCTACAGATTTTAGCCTTGATAACTTATCATCATCATCACCAACATCAAAAATACAAAATCCAAACTTTATCCAATAAATAGAGAAAAAAAAAAAAAAAAAAAAAGAGGGTACAAAAACAAACCTGGTAAATCAGATTATACAGTAGAAAAGAGCTAAAAAAAAACTTTAAAAAACAAAAAAAAATGCAATTTTTTTGGTATTTGTTGTGTGTTTCTCTCTCCTAAGCGTCTTTCAAGTTTCTGCAGCGGATTCCCTTCACAGGAGGAACGCTTATCTGGCGTAAGCGTGGCAAAGAGAAGGAAGATGAAGGGAAGAAGGAAATAAAAACCCCTGAATCTATTTCTGATCAAATGTGCACCGTTGATCTAAAATCAAGCGGTGGGTATGCTTGTAATCATGTGAGTCTGTCACACTGTATAATTTTCTCCCAGTGTTTTTTTTTTCATTTTATCATTTTAAGTGGTACTATGATTTATTTTCCCTTTGCTCCCACTTTGGCCCGCTTGAATTGGCGCCGTTCCAAAGACTAGAGAAGGTAGAAGGTTATATTTGAAGAACAATCCAATAATTTGGAACTTAGGCTATGTTCAGTTTATCTTATTTTTGCTTATTTCAGATCTAATCAGATCAGATCAGATCAGATCAGATCAGATCTATCAGTTTTAAAAACTCATTTTTACTATTAAATTTCTTTCATTACATATTAGTAAAAATTATAATAATTGAATATTAATAAAGTATTCATTGAGACGAATCAAACAAGACCCCACATGACTATATTTTTTCTTATATATTGAGAGAAATCTAAAAGATAAGATCTTGTAATCAGATCAGTTCAGAAAAAATAAGTTCAGATCAGATCAGATCAGAAAAAATAAGTTTAGATCAGATCAGATAAGTTCAGATCAGAAAATTTCAGGTGAACTAAACATAGCCTTAGAAGTATGATTAAAGTTCTTTTGAATTGAAATTAGATTCCAATGTATATAATGCGTGATTTAAATTTTATTAACATGTATGATAGTTATAGTATATTATTGTTAACTTTTCAAACAGTCTAGAGAATGAAGAGTATGTTCAAATCAAGTCCGTGGATTAGTGTATTTGTGATAGACCAGCAGAAGGATCAGGTCAGAGGTCACGCTCTTGTACGTGAATAGTAAAAGTTCAAATGTTGCGACATCTTTGTTGGTACGATACAGTTAATAGAGATTATGTTTCCTAAAATTACATGGTATTATTGCGATAAATATTCTAGAGTTGTTAGGATATTATTTCATGGTATGTATTTTTAGTTTGATTAGAAAAATATTATGATAAGATATATGAGATGTACTTTCCTAATTATCTAGTTGAGGTAGGTTTTTAAGAGCTTTATTAGAGGGGAAGCATTGAAGGAAGAATTGCTTAGAAGAAACCATAAAAAGAAGATGTTGTCTCTTTTGTAGTATTGTGATTAGTGTCATGTATTAAAAGTCTTCCTGATATAATGGTAGTCGTGCAGCATATGATGTTGGTTGTCAAGAGTGTTGCAAGATGCTTTGTTGGGTTATGTATAGGGATTCAGCTCAAGGGGGAGTGTCTACTCCAAAAGTATACGGTTCGTGACTTCTCCATAAAGTGTCAAGTAATTTGTGCAAGTTCATAAAGTAGTCGTGTCATGGTCTATTAAAGCAGTTTGTAGTTATATCCTTTACAGTGTTTACTCATATTAATGTAACTATTTTTTGTTATTGATAGTATGGTAATTGTAGTTTATTACCCTCATTGAGAATGCGATTTTTCATGTAAATCATATTGTGTTCATTTGTCTTTATGTTTGTAATGCTTCTGCTCGTAATGTTAGTAGTTTCGGGCCTATTAATCCCTGCTGACAAGTATTTAAGGTATTTTAGGTGAACATCAAACATCGTAAAATGGCTTATCTTAAAGTATAATATATATTATTTGCATGAATTGAAGGGAACTAAACTTATGAGACTGAATTGACTAAACTTTATTGAACTGAAAAATAAGTTAAAAAAAACAGGGCCTAATTTGTATTTGAGTCATACGACATAGTCAATTACACTCACAAAAAGCCCTTGCGTGTTGTTGCATTTTTTATGTTTAAACTCCAAAACTTGGAGGTGACAAAGTGTATTTTACTACTCCCTCTCTCTCTCTAAAAATCGCCCCCCAACACCAAACCCTAGAAAGATTTAACACTTACCCGTTGCGCCGCAGGCTCCCTGGTGGCTGCAGGGTCGACGACGAGTCTGCGTCGTGTCCTCTCATTCTACCTTAGTGTCGTTTCGTCCCCTGATCTCTGTTCTCCCACCGTTGTGTCACCTCTTCCCCTCCGCAGCCGTTGTGTCAACCCACCCCCCTTCCCCGTAATCGCGTCAACCTCTCTCCTTCCTCACAGTTGGTAGGCACTTTCCCCCTCCCATGTTGCATCGTCCCCCTCCTCCCTTCCCTGCAATCGCGTCCCCTATTCCCCTCCCTCGTCGTTGTGTCAATCCCTCCCCCTTCCCAGCAGTCGTGTCAATCCCTCC